>NW_010525536.1:40848-128541 GCF_000687285.1 Phaethon lepturus | reverse complement strand
CCTGCTGAAAATGTGCCACGTACCATCTTTGGATGTGTTAGTCTTTGAGCCCCCAATTGCTTTGCAGGTTAAAAACCTATTCTGATATTATGATATCTGCATGCACAGGAATTTTATCTCTATTTGCCCTTGTTTCAGCACCGCACTTGTCTTTAATGTTAGTATTTGATGTTCTTTTCTTGATGCACAAAGAAAAATCAGTCATCTCCATTCTACATTTTAGACTGCTGGACAAGCAGAGTCTTCTAGCTTGCCTTGGTAAGAAAGGGTGTACAGTCCCTTAATCATTCTCACAGGTCAGCACCAATTCCAATCCGAGTACATCTTTTGTGGTAATGTCTCTGCACAGTCTTCCGCTGAAGTCTTACCAGCTTTCTGCACGATAGACATAAAATTTCCTAAGTTTACCTGAAAACAGGCTGATAGCTGCATTTTACGTTTTCGCTGCCTTTTCACAGGCACTGCATTGATGAATTATATACATAATGAGATCAAAACAAGCATCAATTTATTCAGTCAGCCCAGTCCACTATCTCCAGGCTCAATGCAGAAATCAGCATTATTTTATTCTCCCAGTGTGAGGCCTTGCATTCTGTACTATTTCTGTACCATTCTATTCTACTATTTTGTACCTTTCACCCCATTTTTATTTCAGCTTTAAGGTGATGCTTATGCTCTTTCTGTACAGTCTATCCTCTGTTCATAATACCTCTCTGCTTCATTCTTTCAACAGATTTTGTTAGGATACATTTATATTTTGCAGGATAAATCTGACTTCTCTCCTACCCCTGTGATTTCAGTAGGGTCTTTCCAGACTATTTCCTTACATATTTTATCTCATCTATGAAGAGAAAGTCATTAGCAGTAAATGGCCTATGCGGTAGAAAATGGCTGTTATACTCAAAGAGAACATTTCATTGAAGGGCTGCATTAATGACACTGCACAGGTTGGGGTGGCATAATGAGAAGGAGGGGCAATGGTAACCGAGCTCTTCCATTTCATGTTTTATTGAGAGTTTCCTTAGGACCGAGTCATATGGCAGGTGTTTGCTTCATCCAGCATCTACCTTCCAAGCCATTCGTAACACGAGTTTATACCAATATAACAGCTGGGTCTGGCTGGTTTCAGGCATCTCTGAAAGGGACAACTCTCCATCATATGCAAACAGCCATTTCCTCATGGGACCTTAGCACTTAAACCAGCAGCTATGGTTCATTTGTGTGGGTGGAGAGTTAAGATTTGGTTCAGCCATTTCTGTCACATGGAGAGTGCTGGCTGGGATACTGCCTTTCTCTGACCTCCTGCTAGTGCTTCTCCATATATTTATGAAGACATCAATGGCAGAGAGTGGAACAAAGAAGTTATTTTGGATCAACTCTTTATTTTGTACCACAACTTTTTTGTGATATTGAGCAGATATAACATGGAAATAAAATAATTTTACTTTATGTGTCAGGGATAACGTAAGAATAATTGTGTGAATTATTTATATGAAAAGAATAATTCCT
Source organism: Phaethon lepturus (assembly GCF_000687285.1). Lineage (NCBI taxonomy): Eukaryota > Metazoa > Chordata > Aves > Phaethontiformes > Phaethontidae > Phaethon > Phaethon lepturus. The sequence continues at coordinate 127,032 of NW_010525536.1, read as the reverse complement.
GTGAATGTGAGGAACTGGGAAAAATAAACTATCACATATTCTATAATTTTTAATCTTCAGTCTTTATGCGTTCATAGAGACTAGAAGTATATTTTGATTGGTTGTTTGAAACCCAAATTCTGTAAGGCTTCAAGAATGGTGGGCTGGATAGATGCCTTGAGCGGCTGTCTGTAGATGTTCTCATGACTGATAGCCAAAGAATGACATATAAGCATTTATAGCAATAAAGACTATAAAGAGGCCAATAAAACATTTTTAAAGTAGAGCAGTATGTCCAAGTTCTGTTCTTGTGTTTTCTTTAGAGAAAGATTATATTCAGTGAAAGATCCCTTGGGCAGATGCTGGCACCTGACTCTTTGTGACATTAGATATAAAAAACTAAGCCCATTAATAAGTTTTCATTCACTTAGAACCTCTCTCACCCAGGCATGCTTGTGGCTCAGAGTAGAATGTGTAATAGCCTTAGTTGCCTTTAAAGGCAGCTTGTATTTGGAAATTAACCTTTTATTTCTGAGATACTCTATTTATGTTTATATCTTCTGCAAATAAAAAATAAATAAGAAAATACTCTTAAAAAGAAATCCAGATACTGGTGCAAAAGCAGTATCAAAAGTCAAACTAATAGCTTAATATGTACACCAGAGATGCTGCTGCTTAACAAGGCATGATAGCTAATAAGAATTATAACAATAAAGCAACAGATATGCAATGAAAGTAGCGGGGATCTGACAGGCTTTCACAAATTAAAAGATAGTTCATCCTTAAATGTTTTTCAGTGCCTAGTTTAGAGATTCCTGTTTTTTCACTAAATTAAATCCTGAGCTAATTCTCAGGCATAAGTACTTTTCCACTCCCTTCTATCAGATCTTCTTCACTAGTTAGAGACAAGGGGTGAATTACAGTGTCACTGGGTGTCAGGCACAATAGTAGCCTGATCATGGCCACAAACTTTTAGATTTGTTAAACTCTTGCCTATCCAGCTGCAGGACTGAAAATGCATCTTCAGGCATGAATTGTTCTTTGCTCAAAATCCAACACATTACAGTTTCTTAGTAGTGGTTTGTTTTCCTGCTCTGACAGCGCGAGCTCTATTAATAATCTGTGTTCATACAGCCACCGGCAAACCAAGAAAGTAAGTGATGTGGTGGCATAGTAGAAACAAGAGCTTTTAATCACACCAACAGTGTTGTCTGGAGGGAAAAAGAGAAAGCCAGTGCTAGATGTGCGGAGGAAGTAGAGAGAGACCGGAGCAAGCCCGTGGAGAGTTTTATAATCAAGAAGTTCATTTTGCACTGGGTTCTGAAATTAATGAGGAGCCAGTGGATTTGTCTGACAATGGGGGTGATGTGAGTTAGTGTCCAGGGATCACAGAAGTTATTCTGAGCCCAGACATATTGAATTGTTCATTGTTTTCTCCCACTAAACAGTCTTATAATTCAAGTACTTAATCATAAAGAATAATCAAGTTCTCTCTCTCTGGCCTCAGCTTTTCTGCCTTTCTCAACTGGCTGATCATGCCTCAGATAATCAGACTCATCTCATCTCTCAGATGTATATACCTGATGGTTCCCTTCTCCCCCTGTGTCTGCCTTCTCCTTTGTACTATATTTCTCTTTTCTCCTTCGTATTCCCTAGCTGTTTCTTGCTAACTTCTTGTGCAGTTTTGTTCTAGTGATGGCCTGACTTACAGAAATTAAAGCAGGAAGACCATAACCTTAATTCCACCCCCATATGCTATGACTTTCCTACACTGTTCTATCCTCATTCCTTTTTTGCTTTGTGGTATGCCATTTCATTTGTGACTTGTTAGCTAGAGATGACCATCTGAAGCTCAAATACCAGGATATTGCGGATTTCACTAATCACACTTTTTTTTATGACCTTGTGTCTTTTACACATTGCATTTCCCAGCCACATGCCTGGTCATGGCAGTCCAATTGACTTAACTCAAATTCTGCCTTAGGCAGTCAAAGCAGATTTCCTTGCAGGATAATAACGGAGAGTTTGGATCTCCTTCACTTACTCTGAGTTTTAACATTAAAAAGTGGAGTGCGTAATAAGTACGGAATTGTACTATCAGCTGAGAGTGCTGCCTGATTGCAAGATTCTGTTCCATAAAAGCATTTAACACTGACTGTGGTGAAGTGAGATGTGAATGGGTAATAACCATGAGGGAGAACAACTAAAAATATCTTGGAACAAGCAACTTCAAATTTTACTTCTCTGAGTCTAATTAGCCTTCACAGAAAACAATTGAATGCAAAATGTTCAGGCATTCAGATGATTGTTTGTTTCCTTTCCTTAAAGACAAAAGAAAAATGAGATAATCACAAACATTCCAGGAGACTTAGCAACATACAAGTCAAATGGATTTATCAATAGAAGCAGAAGTGCACCTCTCTGGAGTAAAGAAAAAAAAGTATTCTGACCCCATTGGGCTTTAAAAATGATGAATCTTTGGCACAAGGAAGGGCTTTTTTAAATTAAATTTTCTTTGCAACCTAAGGCTTTTTTGATTTATACTATCTAGCCCCAAGAAAGGGTCTTAATTATTTTTGATTTATTTCCTTCATTCCTGAGAAAGGTCTTTCAGGTTTTTTTTATTATTATTTCAGGTTTTCTTCTTCTGTAGGCATATCTATATTTTCTAGCTCTTATTTTTACTGCTAAGTTTTAATGTTTTCTTTCCTTCTGAGGTGAAATACTTTGGCAAAAGCCTTCAGGTCTTACTCAAACAAAACTCAGCTTGCTTTCACAAATGTAATGCAACATTTGAGTCTTTTCCTTTTAATTTCTATTTGTTAATTTTTTCCCATAATTTCTGCTATGTTGCTATAAATGAGGTGTGCTGTCCTTTCTTTTAAAGTAAAAAGTTTCCTGTGATCAATATGGCCTCTTTTTCCCCTCAGCTGATATTTTTAGGTAAAATATGCTATACAAGCTTAGTAACATTTTCCCTTAGCAATAAAATGGATTTTTTTCAACGGTTCTCTCTTCTTTATGAGAAATAATTCCGTTTACCTTTTATTATGTGTATAAATGGCAAAAAATGCCTCTCTCTCACCTTGGCACACTTTCAGGAAAACGGGAGGAAAACACCCCTGCCCCACGCAGCTCGATAATTAAAGCCATCTCCAGGACTGCAAAACCCTCACTCAGAGAAAGAGGTTTAACCTTCCTCTGTTCAGATTCAGTAGGCTGTGGCTGTCGCTATGTAACAGGGGAAGGCTGCTGTTTTCAAGGAGGTCTGTGGGTGCTTTTCCAGCCCTGCCGGGGTGAGGTGCTGGGAGATGGCCTGCCTGGTAAGGAGGGTCCTCCTTGGGCTGAGGTGTGAGCTGCTTAGCCTTAGCGAGACCAGGCAGTTGGGCCAAAACGCAGAGTTGTGACCGTGAGTGCTTTGCAGGAGGAAAGCAAGCACTTTGGGGACTTTAGAATTTAGGGACTCCTAGAGTTTACTGAGTGGGAGCATTTAGTATCCTCATTTGGGGCTTCTCTTCTGCAGTGTTTCTCTTCTGCCTAAGTCCTGATGAAAATGCAAATAAACTTTTCTGTATTGCACTGTTGGCCCTGTACTTGTAAGATCAAGGAAGTGACACCTTTCTAGCAAATGGGTTTAAATATGTGTTGAAGCCAAATATATTAAAGATTATTTAGATATTACAGTGACAAGAGCTCTATAAATGCCTAATTAAATACCTGAGTTGATTTTTCATTTGCTTTACATCCACATATTTCCTCTGTGAGTAGGATTTCTAGTGAGGTGAATTATTTTTGTTATGGTACCAGTGCCGCCACCTCATGCTGAAGGTTACGGCAGGCAGAAGGGCTTATACTGCAGCAGGGAAAATCTTTTCCACAAACCCTGTACTTTCCTCAGATTTTTATATGGGAATGAGCACTCCGATAGTCACAAAAGTAAAAGTTTGTGCCTGTCATTAGACAACAGAATGAAACCAATTCTGTTAAGCGCTGAATTGGTTAGAAGCTTGATTAGGGACTCTCTATCTAGAAATGAAGCTGCAGATTTAAAAAAAAAGAAAATAATTGCAATTGTTTTGTAGAGCTACGTTAGAGAGCTTGGACCCTCAGCACCCTGGTTTACTCTTTGATACAACAATTGAATTTGGCTCCCTACTGCACCCCCCATACTAACTGGGGGTCAGGTTCAAATACTCAGCGAATACTCAGCAGTTACTTTCCATCCTGAAGCATCAGAAACATGAGTTTGCCTACAAGAGAGTATCAGAAAGTCAGGTTTGATATGGCTGGGACTTAAAGTATATAATGTCCACAGGCCAAAGCACAGAATTCAACTTAGTGGTAACAGTAGGTACATGCATATTTAATACATTTTTTTGTTTGTTTAAATGAAAACCAACTTCACTGTATTTATAGAAACCTGTAGTCATAGCCAGTTACATACTTTGTGTGTATTAAACCCTGGAACCTGATTTTTCTTTCCATGGGAAATTCATGGAAATTTCATGGTAGCATTTTTTGATTGGAACAAATACAGAATGGGAAATATTGGCATTGCTACATGCCATTACAGGATCAAGATATGCTTCTTTGATGCAACTGAATTTTTTATTTCTATATTAAAATTTTAAATGCTTTAGAATGTGTTTTTACTTAAAAGACCAATTTAATGTAGAAAAATTGCCCAGAAAGCAAAATGTAAGCCCTTTAATTAGAAAGAAATACATTTCAGTACTATGAAATAGATACTAATAATAAATGCTATTTTTTTCTAAAAACTTTTTTAAAAATGTCTAAATCTAAAATCTAAAATTATCAAAATCTAGATGATATATTCTAGACAACTTTTAACAGTCATTGTATAGTTAACAATTAAGAGAAGAATTTTGAAACAGAAGCCTGGTAAAGCAATGATACACATTTTGATTCCCATTGCATATCAAAGATCTCAGCTAAGGCCTGATTCAGAAGGGCAAAACATCCATTGCCTCTGTTGAAAATAACTATAATCTAGAAGAAGGGTTATGCAGACTATTAACCCAGGCCCAGACCTAACATGGAGAAGGTTAGTATCCAGTTACTTGTCTTCACAGGAAATCAGAGACAACTTTTTACAGCCCTCTAAGTGCCTAAAGCATTTAAGCAAAGCACAAAAGAAGCAAAATTAAATGCAGGGGAACAACTTTTTGCCGTGTTTTCACAATGACTGAAAATAGATTGACAATTTCAGACCCAAGGCCTGAAGTTAACTTCAAGCCTTATGAAATTATGTTTAAATGTGTTTTGATAAATGTTGTTAAAGACAAAAGGTCATGGGCATATATGCTGTAATACTACTGTAATATTAGCAAGAAGTCAAGACAGCAAAAGTAAAATGCTAACACACCTGAGACTGCTATAAAAATTTAATCATTATTATAACCTGACAGATTTATATTAAGATGGAATATTAGGTTTGATTTTTTGTACTTTTTTTTTTCCCCCTCAAAAATGTTTAAGAACGTGGGCTACATTGTACTAGGGGAATTACAGGGGGACAGGTATATTCTGATACAAAGCAAGGAAGAGCCAGAGAGGAGTAGGTGATCTGCTGTGTAGGACATGTAGACCATGGATTCCAGCAGTTTGTGTCCCCAGTCCTGGTACTTCAGTGTCCATTCTCACCTCCATAACCAGGGAGCTCAAAAAAAGTCAAAGGTTGTGAAAGAGTATGTGTCCTAAAAGACAAGGGAAAGCCTGTGTGAGTGATCCTTTGTGCAAAGATGGGGTTAATTCAGGAAATACCTGATTGACCTCAAAAGGATGGATGGGTAGAATGGACCATTTTCTCATTATTTTCTCACTAAATTTAATTTTTAAAACAGGGTTCTGATCTATAAAAATCATACATCTGTATCACTCTGTACTGTACCTGAGATGAACACAGTCTACATGGTGTAAGTCACTCAATTTGCATCAAGTTGTCTTCTACTTTTGGCATTTCTGCCAAAGTATTCATTTTTTACAAGCTACTATAACATTTACAAAAGTTTCACCTGCTTCCTACAGGCAGGTTCAGCATTCATAACTTTTTAAGCCTGATAACTAGTAGTAGGACATTATAGCATAATTGCTGCAATTGGCATGTTTGACTGGGTAGGTTGTGATCTGACTGTATTGAAGCTTCATGTGAAGGAACTGGATGAAATGAGGTTATACTTGCCTTGATGACTTGCATTCAGAACGCTGAATTACATATCCTTAGATACAGAAGGAGGAAAAAGGGGGAAAAAATTCTGCCAATTCAATTTCTGCCATGTAGTTGTCTTTCCTTTTACCCACATTGGGAATCAAACCAAGAACCTCTAGAGAGCCAAGAAAAATGTTATTCATCCTCTTGCTCAAGCTCAGAAATTGCTTGGCCTAGTGAGTGACATATTATCCGAGTTACCTTTAGCATAATTTACAAGTGAGTAGATTTTTCTCCCTTACTTACTGTATTTTCGGGGGGGGGGGAAGATAGCTCCTTCAAGTGTTACAGTATATATTAATCCTTTCTGAAACCATTTTGGTGGCCTAGCAGATTTTCTTTTCCCTGAAAACCTAAATTATGTTAAATTAGAGTTCTGTGTGGTCTTCAGTGAAAAGTAATTTCAAACCTACAAATGCTTTTTACATTAAAACATAATAATATATTTTTTCATTTAAAAAGTAAAAAAAAAAAGTAGTTCTAGGGTAATTACTTATAATTTTGGAGATATGCTTTCTGCCTCTATGAAACAAAGGAAGGAATGCAAAAGGTTTATATTTTTTTATCTTTCCTTTAACCTTTAGATGTTACATGATCCTTGTCAATATTTATCTTATTTTGCAAAAAACAGATTAAAAATCTAATTTTTTTACCTGTCTTTCTGCGTCTTTTTTTTTTTTTTTTTTACCTACAGCCATGAGTATTACTCTGCTATCAGATAGTGGTAGCACATGTTATTTTGTTAAGGTTATAATTACCTTTGTAATTATTAACCAGATTTTTGACCTATGTATTCTGCTTGAACTCTGTAAGACAAAACTTGTCTGCCCATGGCTCTTAGCAAAGGGGGATTCTGCAGGAGCTAGAAGTTAATTGGGCTAAACTTTTTGGAGGATAAAAGAAGAAAGGGGAAAGAAGAATAAAAAAGCAACATCCTTATACTGAAAAGTCTTCTTTTATATGGTATTGTATTCTTAGACTTTTGTATGGGAGTTCGAGGGCAGAGTTCTTACTGCTGTAAAATCCCAGCACTTGAACTTTGTAGCAAAATTTTGGAGACTATCTCCTCAAGTCCCAGACTGGGAGCTATGGGGATATTAGCAACATGATCTTATGCTAGATTATGATATAACATAAATACTTGATTGAGAATAAATATATTTATGTAAAAGCAGCATAACTTTTTGTCTGGAATAAAAATTAACAATACTAAAGACAAAATAAGCTTTGAGCTTGCAATTTTCGTTAATTTTGCATATTACTTAAAAAAAGCTTATCAGCTTTATCCTTGTTTTACGCAAAATAATAAACAATTTATTAAAAAAAAGATAGGAAATCACAGAACTGAGAATTCATCATTCTCCAAATAACTTAATGCTAACCTCAATTCAATATGTTTCTTTTAATTATTGATCAGGTAGCCTTTTACACTCAGCTGGCATAATGACTCTCACTGTATGCCACGTCTACAAAACATCAGTTGCCCAAAAATCCATATATATTATCTGCCAGGCACTAATTTGATGGGGAATATCAATAGAAGGTCTCTCTTAACAACTCCAAATCAATCCGTCAAATATTAATTGCTGGAAAAGTACTGACACCTCATTTTTTCTCTTTCTCCCACCTTCCAGACACATCCCTGTCTCTGTTCCACTATTCAGCCCATTTTCTCATTCATTCTTTAGTGTAAACAGTGTTTACAATGCCCAGCAATACTCACCTGATTCAGCTGAACCATTTGACAGGGCTCAGACAGCTTACCAAAGAATTCAGCCTATGACTGTGTGAACTCTTGAAGGAATCAAAGACTATACTGTATAGATAAGCATTATATACAAGTACTTGTTGTCATGGTTACACAGATATGCTCACTCCTGACTTTTCCCTGGTCTTGCTGAATAGGTGATAGAGATCCAGAGAGACTTTCAAGCATCACTCAACAGACATTCCTGCAATTTTAAATGTGTGCATGTCTGAAAAAAGAAAAGAGGAGGTGGGCTGTAATCCACCTACTTCATGTTTTAAAATATTTATAGATAGCAGAGTGTAAATCAACATAAATGAAAGAAGCCTGTACAGGTTGCACTGCATTTTTCAGAGTGAAAATAGTGTTTTGCTGTCAGGGAAATCAAAATGAAGTAGTTAAAGTATTGTAAAGAGAAAACAGAACCGAGAACCTGTCAATGCATTATTCCAGCAGACATTCTAAGGAACCAGGTCTTTCTGAGAAATCCACAAGAAAAATTGTATGTGTGGCTGTATGCAGCAAATAATAAAGAATCAACAAAATACATGTGTTGTTTGCCCTTGACAAACATGTGCTCTGTAGAAGTCCATAACCCTAACTGTTGTGTGCTTTAAGGTCAAGGTATGTCATAGACATTTAAAAACAGATAATGTAGCTTCTGAGTGAGACGTTACACTCTAAAGACTGAGGCGTGAAGCAGATATTTGATGCATGGTTATCTCCTTGCCAGACCACCAAGCTGTGATTAAATTATTTGCTTGACTTCCTAGCTGCTGACATAAATATTTAAATGTTTTAAATGATTGTTTACATGTTTGCAGGTTATTGACTTTAAGTGGCCTCTAACCGGACCTGAGTGTCTGGTCCAAGAACCTTTCTAAAAGCCGGTATCTAGCCAGCAGGCAATTATGACTTACTGTTTTATGGGGTGGATTCCTGCATTTCTCTTACAATAGACTAGTTACCATATCCCCTCTGTTGCCTAGATTTGCCCCATCAGGGACTCATTGGTTTACATATTAGCTACTTTTCTTTTAAGGAGGAGGTGAAGATAATAATTTGCAATTCATAAACATAGCACTTAATCTTGAAGCTAGAAATAAACTGCACAATAAAAAAAAAAATGTAAAAAAACCCTCAAACCCTAAAAAACCTAAAGGCATATCTGTCTATCTTACAGTGTACTAAACACTCCATTTGGAAGAACAGGCTACTTTAGTTGATGCAGAGTGTATGTTTTTTCATTGTTCCTGAAAGAGACTACCTGATAATGCCATTACACAGAAAGAAGCTTTCAAATGTGAATAAGACTCCCAGTCATGGCAAAATTCACTTGAAACCTGGAATTTGCAAGCTCTAATACCTTACACATTGTGTATTCACAACCTGGACTTAGAAAGTTGATTCCTGGAGCACACCTTGCTTATAGTTTCCCAACTACATTCCTGTAGCCTCATATAAACTGCACAGAGGTTTCCTCAAAAGTGATTCCTTACAGCATTTATTTTTTATTACAGATTAACTCAAGAATCTTTCTTCTTGACATCACATAAAAATAGTCAGGAAATCCTGGCTACACTGAAGTCAGAGTGAGAAGTTCCACTGTTTTTGAAGAAGCCAAAATTTTTCTCTTTGTCCATCAAACTGCTGAGAATCCTAGACCTGCTCCAGCAAAACACCTAAGCATGCAATGAACTGTAAGTAAATAAGGCATCCTCTTTAATCACAAAGGTCTCTATTATGCAGAAATGCAGGATCAAAAGTAAAACTATTTGGTCATCTGTTATATTAATTAACATATATAATAGCCTCATACTTTATAAAGCATTATGATAATATTTTTTCCTTATTGTCTAGTGATCTTATACATTTTCATGCTTTTCAATGAAACCAGTATGCAAATTATTTTTTCTTAGTAATATGAATATGATGTGCATGTACTAATTTAACTCTGTTTTCAAGGAAGTTGCCTGGGACTTTATCCCATGGTTTTAGTATTTTGCTTAATTATTTTTCTTGCCCCTTGTTTAGGTCAAAGATTTATATGTATTTTTCCAGCAGAAAAGTTTTTTCCTCAATTTTTATATAAAAGTTCTGCTGCCCAGGTTCTTCTCCTTAACATGATAATAAATTGGTTTTAGTGTTTAAATTACTTTGATGTTTACTTTCTTTTGACTCCTTTCTTAACTTTCCTGGATTGTGATGAGCTAGCCAGTTCTTTCTGGTTTTCTTTCTTTTAGCTGTGTGTAAGGTAGCTCTATCAAGTACTGAGATAACTTCTGTTATTACAGGAAAGTCTCCTAAACACTTTGAAAAGTGCAAAACCAAAAGAAAATGCCTACATTGCAAACCCCAAAAAGCTAGCCAAACAGATTCTTCTAGAGTGAAGCAATGAGAAATTGCTTAGCTATCCATGTCAGCATAGATCAAGTAATCATGTTAAGTAATTTAAACACTACAGGTTCACTGTAAGACTGAAGAGGATGTTTGGGTTAAAACATTAGTAGGAGTATGATGCTATCTGGTGAACTGAAGTGGCAGTGTTTTCCTTTTACTCCATCCTTCAGGCTTTGGGCAGCAGATTATTATGGAGATGATGTCTGAGAAAAAGTTGAATATTGGACAATAGAAGGTCACAGTAGTACAGGGAACTCATGAGCCTGTGCTTTCAAACTCAGCTGCTTTTTGTGAAATATGCCTTTTAGTTTGTTTTGAATGTTTATAGCAGCTTTTATGCACTGTCTGCAGGCTATTTTAAAATATATTGTTGAGACCTTGGTGACCCTTCAGCTTATTATTCTGCTTTGGGTTGCACACTTTTTCCTCTTTTTGAATTCTTCCCTTGCCTATTCTTTTAAATTTTTTTTTCAGTTTTCCTGAAATATTTCTCTCACTTTGTCAGTAAAGGGTTTCCATCTGATGCCTCCTGCTACACTATGCACTGAAGCAACTCTTCAATGGCAATTTGCTGCCTATAGTCTGGGAGGTGGAATTTAATCTAAAACTGGTCAGATACTTGTAATTGATTTTTTTCTTTTACTGAAGATTCTGCTTTCTTCAGAATGAAAATAAAATACAGACTAAATCCTCAGTTAAATGTATTCCAAAATTATCCTTATATAATTTGAGGTATTTATCTTATTTTCTTGATTAGAACTACAGTGACCAAAAATGCCTGCAGAATCAGAAATCTGGGTATTTATTTTGGATGGAGCATTTTGGGATTAATTTAAAAGAAAACAAAACAATTTCATGAGGAAAATGTGGGAAAGTTTTCTTTGTTACTCTTCAAGAATGATGTCTTGAAGCATAGCCGTTTCCTGGATCTAACATACAGATTCAGACCTTTTGAATAGAGATTTTTTACCTTGGCCATCCATAACCAGTGAATATTATAACCACAATAATTTAAAAGTGATAAACAAGGTTATGTTCTTTTCTAGCCTCCTTTTGATAGAGAAATCTCACTAGCTGTTGAAAGCATTGGTAAACCCAAATCCAGGGAAGACTCTTTTCTTTGGGACTCTGAATGAATATGCAGCGTAAACTGTGTATAGAATTAATAGATATAATAGATAGTAATATAGAATGAGCATGCTGGTTTCTTAGAATCTGATTTTGTGTCATCTCTGTTGCGTGTGAAAGCATAGATTTTTCACTTGAGGTTTTATTTTCAGTGACGTTAGAACACCTAAAACTCAGCTACTGAAACAGTGCATGTAATTGCCTTTGTGTTTCTTGGGACTCTAACCTACCCGCTCACCTCCAAGCTTCTAGGACGTGTCAGTGTAGTGCAGTGCTCTACCAAACAGACCTCTCCAAAGCACTGTCGTTTTGTCAACACCATGCTTCTCTCAGACTAATGTACACCAATTCTGAACAAGGTTAGGGTATACTAACCTTGTTCTGAATACAGAATTTTGAGAGAGCTATCAGTACCCATCTAGAGCCAGCTTTGGTACCCCTCTATTGAAGTGTAGTGGGTGTAGCTGTATAATTACATTATATCCAGAACACTGAGTTAATTTCTGGATAGCATTTTATCAGAAAACTGTTGACAAATTAGAGAAAGAATAATGGCATTGATTGAGGTTCAACAAATTGGGAGAAAGTAATTATTTGTAGTAATAAATGTGTGTAATAATTATGAGAAATTGAATGAAATTAAGACACAAAATATTTGAACAGAATGTTAGGAAGTGCTCTCTGATAGTCAGATGTATGAAGCTGCAGAGCAGTTTCCAAAGAGAGGTGGTGGGACTCTCATCGCCTGGAGCACTTAAAACTATACAGAAGAAAAAAAAATCTTAAAAATCTTGGAAAGTGTCTGTGCCTGAACTGGCAGGAGAACTGAGTGACCTTTTCCTTCTTTTATTCTGTGAATAATAAAATGGTACTTTTAAAAGACTTTAATATCCATGTCAAAAATTTTACCTACCTTTTCCTGTATTTTGAAGTCTTTTCTTTTTTTAATCAGTATGGAAATGTCACTGAATACATTAAATGACACACTCTTTATCTCATTAAAAACCTGGATGCTTCTCCTTGTTAATATTACATCTCGTTTATAGTGACCATTAATTGATTTTTCTTTATCTTTCATAATTTTCCTTTCACATGCATTGCCAATAGCTCTTCCATCTCAGAATATTTTCAGTTTTGATGGTTGTTTAATCTTTCATCTAATGAAGATTACTCTGAGAATTTTGTTACTTTGTGTAACAGTGTTGAGGTAACTAGTCTGATCGACAAGTTATATCACAAGGATTTAATTGTTATTTGTTTAGCTTTAGACCTGCACCTGATTCTCTCTAAAGCGTTTCTCTTGTTTTGGTTTATGTCTTCCCAAGACCACAATGTAGTCTATGTAGACCTTTTTATTCTGCAACATATATATAAAAGGATTAGTTTTTCTTGACTATATCTTTGATGCTGCTCAAAACTCAAATAGCCTGTAGAAACATCATTTCCAATGCAGACTTGAAAAATGCCTGCATATGTTGTTTACTCTTCAGAGCCTTGATGAAACATCCAGCACAGCAAACTTATTGGCGTTAAACACTTCACTAGAAAGAGATCTGTGTTGTAAGTACTCGGTTCAATCCTTTGGATCTGCAGGTACAGTTTTCCTGTTTCTACCTCCCTCCATCCCACCTCTGGGCTTTTAAATGAGCAGAGAATATCTCTCCTCGTTCTACTGAGGACTCTGCCAAGGCACAGACACTTTCAGCTCCTCCCCAGCTTCTGCAAGCTGCAAAGATTTTTTCTAGGAGTTGTCTGATGCAGTTGTCCTCTGCTTGTAAAGCCAACATCAGGTTTTTATTCATTTTTTATACTTCCTGTCCTTCTTTGACAAGCTCAGTGGCTCAACACCTTTTTAGCTGAAAAACTATTTTGTTTTATTTTGTTTTGTGTTGTTTTTTTCCTGCCACTGCTATAAATTGTATCCTTTCCAACTGTGTATTTGTCCACACACTTGTATTTAACTCCATGAGAGGGGTTAAACATATCTTTACAAGACTTCAGTTTCACCTTAGCCACCTGTCTCTTTCTGACTTACCTAGTAGTGACTGCATCCTCAGGACTGTCCTGTGTGAATCTCAAAAAGGCACGACAAAGAATGCTATCCCATTTGCAGCCTATCTGACAGTCCTGTTTTGCTGAGCATTTCTTTTTGAAGATTTTCCCTGAGCAAGCAGTGCCAGCCATTTGTCCTTTCTGAACATCTTCCTTTGGCTCTTGCCAGTAATTCAGCATAGTCCCTTCTGTCTCTCTCCCTCACAAATTCTGGCTCTTGCCATGGTTTGCCACAAAACATGCAGGTGCCTTATATGTTTTTCACAATTAAATTCTGAGCTCATTATGTCTTTTTAACACATATGTCCTTTTTTGAATTAGTTTGGTTTCTTTTGTGTTGGCTGTGGTGAGTGTCTCTTCACATTGTGCAGTCTTCAGACCAGCTCATGCTGGACTTCTAAGGACTTGTGCTGAGTCTTCCATTAGCGCCACTTCTACAGCCTTTTCTTTATTATACAAGCACCATCTGATTTCCTAATGAAGTAGCTGTAACTCCTTCATTCCTCCTTTGTGCCACTTCTTCATCATCATTAATGTTCTTCTGTGGTCATCTTTTTTTTCAAAATACCATCGAATAAGAAAGCAAATCACCTTTATACTTCATTTTCACAGGGAGTGCAGCACTTTCCAGACCATTAACACAGAAGTTCATTATTAATTTCCTCTGCCTGATTTAACTGAAAACTACTAAAACATTAAGTTGCTTCAGAAGCAGCTTCTTGCAGAAATATCTTACTTGTTTTTGGCAATCGATTCACTGCAATTGCAGAATAAAGCACAGTTAAACCCGTTTTCTAGTTGTTCTTCACATTTTACACAGTTCTGGCTTTTATAAAGGGTTTAATGCCAATAAGATTGCTGAGCTGGGTATTTTATCAGTTTCCTGCTTTTGTGCTATTGATGCATGACTTATTGAGAAATCACAGAGTGCTAAGGACTAAGGCAGAGGTCTCCTTCATCAGGGTGCTAAGTTATGCCTTAAGTCCAAAGCCATGTGAGCCCCTGCCAATTGCAGCATCAAGCCCCACATGCCTCCTCCAAGGATATCTTCATGTGCCCATTCCTCATAAACAGGCCTGCTGACTTCGCATCCAAAGGTTCTTCCTTGATGAAGAAGGCTTTGCTCCTCTTCCCGTGCTGCTCAGAGTAAAATGCAACTGATCAATCCTTTCTTCCCCAACCCTGTCCTTAGCTCATGCCTCTGCAGGGGAGTTTTCCCTAATCTGCCTTCTTTCCCTTTGGACTCTGTATTATTTAACACATATAGTTTGGATTGATAGATGTGCTGTGGTTGAGGAGACAGTTTTTCTGACATTACAGCCACATTGATAATGATGTAATGAATGTTTTTTACCTCCTCAGAGGAGCAGGTCATAGAAATGCATATGTTGCAACTCCAAACTTGTACCGAGTGTGACAGAAGACCAAAGAGTCTCTTCACAGGAATAAATACGATCATGAATTTGTCTGGTGGTGCTAGGGTCAATGAGAGAAAGAAGTCTTCCTAGGTTAAGATATTTATTAGGCAGATCCAGGAGTCATGGGAAAGAAGCAAGGTGACAGAGGTTCACAAATGTAACTGAACCTATGGCTGGGTAGGCTCAGTGAAGCCCAGCCCATCCTATGGCTTAATATCTACTGCACATAGAAAGAACCATAGAATCATAGAATCATAGAATAGTTTGGGTTAGAAGGGACTTTTAAAGGTCATCCAGTCCAACCTCCTGCAATGAGCAGGGACATTTTCAACTAGATCAGGTTGCTCACAGCCTCATCCAGCCTGACCTTGAATGTTTCCAGGTTTGGGGCATCTATAACCTCTCTGGGCAACCTGTGCCAGTGTTTCAGCAACACTTACAGTGTTGCAATTTTCCAATTGAATCCAGTTGTTTCTATTTCATTTCCTCATTAACACTCATATGTATCTCTTGGAAAGGAAATTTATGCTAATGCTTTAGTATAGCATTTCAAATATATGTATATAAAGCTTATACTAATATGTACCTTTTATATACATAAAGTTCATACTAATGCTAAACAGAATATAATTTGAGTTCTAACATAACATCCCATATTTGATTTCTGCAAAAAATTGTATGTTACGCAACAACAATTATATAGTCTCCTTGATCTGAACTTTAGTAAAGCCTTTGACAGCATCTCCCACAGCATTCTCCTAGAGAAACTGGCAGCTTGTGGCTTAGATAGGTGTACTCTTCGCTGGGTAAAGAACTGGCTGGATGGCCGAGCTCAGAGAGTTGTGGTGAATGGCGTTAAATCCGGCTGGTGGCCGGTCACAAGTGGTGTTCCCCAGGGCTCAGTTCTGGGGCCAGTCTTGTTCAATATCTTTATCGGTGATCTGGATGAGGGGATCAAGTGCTCCCTCAGTAAGTTTGCAGATGACACCAAGTTGAGTGGGAGTGTTGATCTGCTGGAGGGTAGGAGGGCTCTGCAGAGGGATCTGGACAGGCTGCATCGATGGGCAGAGGTCAACTATATGAGGTTTAATAAGGCCAAGTGCCAGGTCCTGCACTTTGGTCACAACAACCCCATGCAACGCTACAGGCTTAGGAGGAGTTGCTGGAGAGCAGCCCAGCAGAAAAAGACCTGGGGGTGCTGGTTGACAGCCAGCTTAACATGTACCAGCAGTGTGCCCAGGTGGCCAAGAAGGCCAACAGCGTCCTGGCCTGTATCAGAACTAGTGTGGCCAGCAGGAGTAGGGAAGTGATCGTGCCCCTGTACTTGGCACTGGTGAAGCTGCACCTTGAATCCTGTGTTCAGTTTTGGGCCCCTCACTACAAGAAGGATGCTGAGGTGCTGGAGCATGTCCAGAGAAGGGCAACGAAGCTGGTGAGGGGGCTGGAGCACAAGTCTTCTGAGGAGCGGCTGAGGGAACTGGGCTTGCTCATTCTGGAGAAGAGGAGGCTGAGGGGAGACCTCATCACTCTTTATGACTACCTGGAAAGGGGTTGTGGCAATGTGGGTGTTGGTATCTTCTCCCAAGTAACTAGTGATAGGACAAGAGGAAATGGTCTCAAGTTGCGCCAGGGGAGGTTTAGATTGGATATTAGGAAAAATTTCTTCACCGAGAGAGTGGTCAAGCATTGGAACAGGCTGCCTAGGGAGGTGGTGGAGTCACCATCTCTGGAAGTGTTTAAAAAACATGTAGACGTGGTACTTCAGGACATGGTTTAGTGGGCTTGGTGGTGTTGCATTGATGGTTGGACTTGATGATCTTGAAGGTCTTTTCCAACCTTAATGATTCTGTGATTCTGTGATCTTATAAGAAAATCCTTTTAGACCTTTTGAGGAGGGGGGGTGTTATATCTTGTGAAACTCTTTATAAGATTTCAGTTGACTGCATTAGGTCTACAAATATACCTTTAAGGTAAAGGAAAATGCTTCTTAATTTCACTTCAGTTTTGCCTGTCTTTCTGGAACAAAGGTTTAACTCCACCCCTGTTTAGCCAAGCATGTATAAATGTGTATTGGCTGGGGACATTTTATAAGCCGCATACAACATCCTTTCTTAAATAAGGTGAACACATGTGATACCTCTGGTGGCAGTATTCATTATACCATTTATCAGGTACACAAGATTAAGCAAAGAAAGGAGGTCAGCGTTGTTCTGACTATTTTTTCCACATCTTACACTAGCTGCAATAATTTCCTCTGACAAATTAAGTGGAGGTAGATTCTAAAATCCTCCTAGACAGCAACAGTAGGCATTGTCAAGCAGCAAACCAGAAAAAATATTGTGGTACTTAAGCCACATAACTTTTCCAACTGACCAATTTAACCTGAAATTCATGCTACAGCACAAAACAAAATAAAATATCTGCAGTGACTCTGAAGTACAAAGTACAAAGGGATTTGTCTCCATCAGTTTGGGCTCACACGTGACATATCCACTACCCCAGCCAAATACTTTTTCAAGCTTCTTTGAAACACACAGCTATCTAGTGTTGGAGAAAGCTTTTTCAGCCTTCTGAAAGGCTGAGCATGAACTGAAATTATTACTATTTTTTTGCTCTGACTGCAAAAAAAGACTCGCTATGTATGCTACAAGGCATTTACCTTGTATGTAATCCAAAACCCATAAGGAATCGATACAGGCAAAACTTCTATCTTTTTCAGAAACTAATGACTCTGTTTTCAGGCATTTGGATTCTGGAGGAAGTGTTATTTCACACGCATAATCCTATAGGGCCCAGGAAAATTATCTGAGAATTCTCAGGGTATAGCATGGGATAAGTGGAGAGTTATTTTTCAGTGAAAAGTTGAGAAAAACACAGAGGGAAGGATGAAAAGGGCAACAAGATCTGAAGCAGGCACCACTCACTGAATTCTGTAGTGCAGTAAATAGTATGCTATCCCTTTTGTCTTTCCTGTTCTTTGTTATGACATTATACATCCTAGAATAGCATTAAGTTTTTTTAAGACATAGTAACGTTTCCATCAGGAAGCCACATGATTTTTATGTGAGCTAATACGTTAGCACTGCATTCAACCTACAGAAGTCGATCTACTTTCCTCCATTGAGGGGAAAGCTGGTATGAAGTGCGTTTGACGTGGTGCCTGAGAAGTATGAGCAGTAATGGTCACCTATAAAAAGTGCAGTAAGAAATCTAGCTTACAAATGGTGTAATGAATGGGCAAATATAGAACAGAAGAATAGAATGAGTCCTGGAGCACTGTTTTACAGAACTTTGCTGATTGTATGTATCAACTATTAAGTTCAGTATTGCTTTTTTATATTAAATGACTAGACAAATTGTCCAATGACCAGTCAAAAAAATAGATTTTTAAAAATGATGTTTCAGTTTAAAAACAAAAAGGCAATTTGTTGTTGCTATTGTATGGATATCAATCGTGTTTCACCCTGAACTGATACTGCAAGAATTTCAGCAGGGGAAGAAAAAGCCCACCACCTCTGTCTTTGGCACAACACTTGCAGCAGTTAGTCTGTTACAAAAACAAACACAAAAAAAAGGCATTTGTACACAACTGCATTATAAATCTTATTTGATTTACAACCAGTTGCTTCTAATCTTGTTTGTGAGTGCTTTACCATGCATCTCAACCTTGACATCTAGGTGCTTATTGAATAATTTGAATTTTCATCTCTTACATCCTTTATTGTGAAGAACTATTCATGCTAACCCTTCACATTCTTAAAAAGAAACTTTTCCAACTGGAGAAATGCCTGGTGTTTTGGAAGCCAGAAATCATCAACCTAGAAAAGAGTCTTTTAAAATGGTCAGCATAGGAGCATGTTCTACCTTAAGTGTGCTGCTGATAAAAGAACTCTGTATCCCTAGAGACACAAGCTGAAAAAAATTATGTTGTACATCAGAGAGATAAAAGATCACTGTGCTGAAAGTCATCATCAAACTATGACTTTTTCAAGCTTGAAACTGTATTTTTCTTCTGAAATTTCCACTGTTTCTTCATTTTTTCCATATATTTTCATAAACTAGTACCATTTCCTTAGAAACTATCAGAAGTATCTAAAAAACATAGGAATAAAAGTTTTCAAGAGAACCAAACTCCACCTCAAAGGTTTGTTCACTTAAGGTTAAATTCTCTAAACAATCAGACCATTAAACCAACAATATTTTCTTCTTTGTAAAAGATAAAAAGAAAACATTTTTAATGTGCTGACTGTACAAAAAGGCAAGCTAGCATTTTAAAGACTGCAGAACAGTCTCTCAGGCATACAGTTAGTCTGAATGGAAATGCTAGTTGCTATACCGATACAAATAAAAGATAGGGTTAATTTGTTGATCAAATTACTGGAAACATCCCTGCCAGAGGCAGTCTGAATAATTCCAAGTTTGAGTGGCAGGGCATTAATGACATGCACTCAGGCATTTAAATCAAAGGATTTTTATTCTTTATTATACCCTTCCTGAATGGAGCTTACTTCCACATTCCACTCCTGACGAAGATTTGCGTATTATTGACCAACTTTTTATTGATAGAAGGTATTTATCATAATCATATCTTCTTGACTTAAATGATTTATATAATAGCCTCTCTTAAGGAAGAACAGCAGAAAAAGAACTACTTCCAAAAGGTAACAATTGTACTGCTAACTGTGGCAGTATTAATTAAAACGTTAGCACACATTCTGTAAAGTGAAATAATGGTCAGTAGGACTTTGTTTTCACTGTGGAATCCGGTAGGAAACATTTCAAGATGTTGGATAACTCTCATGGGTTACTACTATTCCTGCAGAATCTCCTCAAACAGAGATGTTTCTGTGAAACATCCTCCTGTCCCCATGGTATACATTGGTTGCAAGAAACACACCCTACACTTGTTATCTTCTGAGTGGAACTTCTCGGGGCCATGCAGACCCCCCCAAGATTTCACATGGGAAATGACTGCACCAGCAGGCACCTAGATAAACCCTATCGGTGTTGGCTGTGTTAGGTCCACATGACTAGAGGCTGGGTAGTCACAAAATATATGCACAAGTATTTTGACCTGCAATGAACTCATCAGTGGCAAATCTTGAGGTCTTGGAATCTGAAACCCCTTAAAATACAGCCTTGAATCATTTCCCCAAGTTTCACACCAAATTCTATTTTGTTTTCAATGGGGATGGATAACACAACCACTGAAAACAGACAGTAAGGCACTCAATCTGAATTTACTGTAGGGGGTAGAAGTAATATAAACCATTGTTACCTTGAGTAACACAGTGATTTCCTTCTGCAAATTATGTTGCAGAAATAGAAAGTTCTACACTGAAGACTGAAATATGAAAACAGCAATAGAACCAAGAATTTATATGATTTATTTTTAAAGGGTTTATGATGGCATTATATCATACTGATTGTTTTCTTAGTACAGACTGCATTGTGATGCTGTACTGTGTTTCTGAGAACGAATTGCGAATTCTTTTTCTCTCCATTTAGCTCAGCATCTTGGTAATATGAGTAATAAGTGCAAAAGATTTTCTGAAGAAACTGCATTCCTGTTTCCTATCTATACTTGGTAGAAACACTTTACTTTTATTCCTTATTTCTCACAAACTCATTCCAAGCACATCAGTGAAGCGTAGCAGCAGCACTTGAGTTTACAACAAACCATTTACCTGGTAGGAGGGAACAAAATTCTCATCCAAGATTTACAGCTCACCCCAGAATATTGAACTGGTTCTTAATACAAAATCAAACTAGGCATGTTCTTAGCATTGATGGTGTATTAACAAGAATCTCTTCATCCCTGCAACAAAGGCTGGGAAAACCGTCTAAAAATAGTATGCACACATTGGATTCTCCATCCAATTAACAACTTTGAAAAATGCTGACACTACTAAAGAGAAAAAAAGGATTCTCAATGTTAGATAGAGCTACTTAAATAGCATGTTGGGAAGTGGTAAATTTCAGCTTTCCTCTTGTTTACAAATAATCTGTGAATAAAGGCAAATTTAAGAGAGTTTATCTTGCTGAGTAGTTTACGCAAACATTTTTTTTTACAGATTCTTTTGATTAAGAGCTGAGATACTACAATGAAAGGCATATTATGGAACAGTGGAGAAAGTAAATAGTTGCTTGCTTGACTTTTTTTTTGTAGCCAGTAGAGCCTAGAATTATTTGTGTTGTGTAATTAGTCACACATATTGGTTCTGCACCTAAACATTACGTAAATAAATGAGATGACTGCAGGAAGGAGTCCTTGATGCTTATACAGCCTAATGGCTAGGAGCATTTCAGTGTTTCAGAGAGAGTAAAAGTGAATTACACTGTCTGCTTTTTTACCTTTTCCTGTTGTTTTTTTTTCCCAAGGAAAAAATAATGTTTGTGTACATGATGACTCGGGGTATAAAAACCTAATTCCCTTTCCATTCTAGAAAGAAAGATATATATACTATCTCTTCTGAGCTGGCTGTTTACAAAATGTATACTTCATTTTCTCTTGTCACAGTCACACAGAGTAATTGCATTTATATGAATACAGCACTAATTGCCAAGGGTTTGGTCACTTGTCTTTGTCTCTCTTATTGGATTCATTACCTGAATACCAGGGTTCCTGCTCTAGGGTTTAGAGTGTTGTTGTGTCTATATGCTGAACATTGTTTCATCTGTTTACTTAACATAAAAACTGAATCTGTTGCTCCCTTTTAATGTCACTCTGTTGTAGGTTACTTGTCCCATTTGTTCCCTTGCTATGTATAGTGGAGTGAATAATTCCGTATAGGACAATGCAGCATTCAGAATTATTTTTGCTCATATGCCATTTGCTTCACTGCAGTATTTTTCTGCATAAACTATAATGAGAAGTATTTTTATAAACACACTGCAACTTTTGGACCCTCCTGCAATTTATTGCAGATAATAAACAGGTGATAGGCATGGGGAAAGTGTAGGTTCTTGCTGAAGGATTTTGACATCTGGGAAAAAAATTCTAAAACTTAAATTCTCTCTGAGAGAAAATTTTAGAAAATACAAGTCTGGATACTCAAAAGGAGCTGTGAGCAGAACTGCAAATGAACAGAACAGAACTCCAACTTCACATGGCTTCATCTATCTTTACACTGAATGAGCATGGTAAGAGTCTTTTCTCAGCCTGTATCAGTAATGATTATTTCAAGTGTAGCTGAAACAGGAAATCCTGGACATGTTTTTCCTTCTTTTAAGAAAAAGGGGCCCAAAAAATCAGCAACAAGATGTTCACATAACAGAAATTAGGCCATGAACTCTTTGGTTTTGAAACAATTATATCTTAGATCTGAGCATTCCCAAAAATCTAGCAGTCTGAGTAAATTGTCAGCATGTTTTTTGTGCTTCTCATATTGCAGAGATTACCTGGAATTGAAGTCTACAGGTGGGTTCTGATAGGAGAAGAACCTGATTATGAAACAGAGTATGTCTGATATAACCCCAGTGACTTCCCAGGCTTCTACATCCTGTTTCCTTGAACATAGGAGGCATTCAGAAGTAAGGAATAGTTAACTTGCTTACAGTTCCAGACCTCCCCTTCCTCAGTCCAAAATAAATATTTACCACAAGTCTTTCTGTTACTACTGCCATTATAAATCAGATAAATTGATACATATGCTGTCCTAAACTTAATTATGTTAACCTAATATACCTTGGCCTGATTTTAAAAAATGCTGGGCATCTATAGCTTCCTTTGACTTAAGGAAGATTTGTGTCTGAAAACTTTGGAAAACTAGGTTTCTCAAACATCACAAGGGTGCAAAGCACTAAGTTTTATTTTCTAAAACTCATTATCATGTCCTACCAAGTCAGTTCTTAGAAATATTATCAACCATTTTTGTGAATGGAACAAAATGGAGATGTATTAAAAATATTCACTCCTACAGGCTGGGACCAAGTTACACATTCACTAAATATACTATGCTCCTTGAATCTGTCCCTGTATGATACAGTCTCCACTGTTTTTACTAATCTGATGACTCTTCTTTGAACATTTTCCATTTTTCAACATTCTCTTGGAAGTACTAACTTCCAAATAAATGGCCATAGTGTTCTAAGTGTGGTCACAACACACTGAAGCAAGAGAAACAATAACTGCTTTACTCCTACGGAGGATACTCCTTGGTAGGCATTAGTCCTTTTGATTTAGAATTTGTGTGCAACTGCAATTCAGTAGCACCCTCTACTTTGGGTGGTCTTTGGCATAGTCAACAGTCTGAGCATGGTAACTCCTTCTATTTTCATACTTTGTTCATTCATGAACAACAGTATTGTTAGTCACATTAAAATGTAAATTATTTTCTTGGCTTTTGGGTAATACATATTTCATAATCATCATATGATACATACGTATTATATGTATTGAGTACCTTTCCCAAATGTATAACAGAAATATCTAATGAATATTTCTTTTATTCTGCAGTATCATTGAAATAAACAACATTTTTGTCTAGCTGCTGGGCAATATCATTGCTAGGATCCTTTTTGATCCATACTTTGCTTGAAAAAAAGCCTTTATGTTCAGTATTCAATCTGCTAATGATAGATTTTTCCACATGTAGTATTTTTCTTTTCTTATTCCTTATGCATTTTCCGTGATTCCCAACATCAGGTGTGTATTCATTGTTATTAGCTTAGCTATAAACTAATAATTTCCTTTTTTCTTATCCGTTAGTTAAAGCTATTTTTAAAATCAATGACACCACCTTTCTTGATTATATCAGTGCCACTTTTTTACTAATATTCAACTTTTTTTCTTAAAATTTCTTAGACACATTGTCTGAGCCATATTTTTACTAACATTCACATTTTTCTGCTTAAACTTTTCTCCTTCCTGATTTTAAGATGATGATGATGATGATGATGATTATTATTATTATTATTTGGTGGTCTTGTGTAGTATGCATGTAGTAGTTTATAGTATTGCATTCATTTAATCCTGTTTACATACAACAGACAATCAAATCGTAATCACACGTTCCCCTGTGGAAGTGATAACCAGCTAGTTACTACATTTAGTTTGGTAAGCAAAATATATTTATGTTAATCTCATGAGGTTTCTGATGTATGCCATCCATTAAATCTCATTTCTGCGTGTCATACAGTGTTTTTCTCCCCTTCTAGTTATATTTTATTTATATGAACTAATATATACAAACTTTTGGGTCTATGAAACCTAAATCTGGGAGTCAGTAAATGATGACAACTACTGATCTAACCAGAAGAGGCACAAGAGGCATTGATCTATGTGGATTCAAAGTTAATGGCAATCAACCTATCAACGATTTAGAAACCCTCCAAAAAGGACCGCTTTGGACAAAGAAGTGCTCTTCTCTCTTTCCTGTACTACCTTTTTTAATAGCGTATAACCACTGATTTTAGTATTTCTGTCATTAATCCTCTAGGTTTCTGTAATTCTAATCAAGACAAATGTATACTGACAAATGAGCAATTCTGAGTCTTCTTATTTACTATTTATTCTGAGCAGTGACATATAAATAGTTGATAAGTGTCATTCCCTTTTCTTCCCTTAGTGCCTTGGCTAATTTTGTAATCAGTGGCTTGCGTTTGAGCTAACTGCTCAATTCTTATTCCTCTTAGTGCCCATCCAGCCTGTAAGGTTAGTGCTCTGCAGACTGCCATCCCAGAACAATGCTTCCTTTTTTAATCACATACAGACAACTCAAACAATTGTCCTCTCCCTTCACCAAAGATTCCACAAGTTTCCAAATTCCTACATCACTTATTAATCCGTGGTTCCTGTCCATGTTTTTTACCATGTTTCCTTCATTTGTTGGACAGTCCTGATTAAGGATGTTAGAAAAACATTGTTGATCAACCTCAGAGTAATGGCATATGTATAAAATGCAATAAAAATGCATGCGATCTGGTTAAAGAAAATTAATTGCACCAGAAGAAGAAAGAATAGATATTCAGTGTATGTGTTAGTTAAGCTAGGGATAAACGTAATTTTTATTTCTTTTCTCCTAAAGTTGTTTCTAGGTCTAAGTTCTTTCCGTTTATAAATAGAATTAAATGGGGGGGGTGTGTCTGTTTCAGGACATCATATATAGAAAGGTCACAGTTCAGAATTAGAAAAATCAAAACAGAAAGAGCAAGAGACAAGAAAAAAATCAAAACACTTGGAGGGATGTTTATTCTTTGCTCTATGAGTGATGTCCTAGTCTACCTTTCACTACCTTGTGGTTGTATCATTTTCATGTATCATTTTCAAAGGTTTATCTTCTGGGAGTGTCATATTTTCTGTGGTAAAGGAACATGAACATGGCATTCAGGATAAAGCACTACTGTTTACAAATAAATGCAGTTTTGTTTACAAAGACATACTTTAGCTTTACTCAGAACCAGATGAAGAATTTGAGCTTCTAGTTCTCATTTCCTATGAGCTGATATAATTAGTAATTTCTGCTGATATAAATAATCTATATGCTAAGCCCTAGAATGAATGAGGAGATCTATAAAACTAATCACATCTCATCAGGTACCAATGTATTTCTCCTTATTTCAGTGTGAAGGTCTTTATGAAAACATGTATACTGTCATTTCATTCAAGGTCAGGTTGGACGGGGCTCTGAGCAACCTGATGTAGTTGAAGATGTCCCTGCTCATTGTGGGGGGCTTGGGCTAGATGACCTTTAAAGGTCCCTTCGAACCCAAACTATTCTATGATTCTGTGATTTCACAGGTGACTTGGTGTTTTACCTCATCCAGGAACAAACACTCATTGTTTATTAATTTACTGCCTAACATGTAATGCCATCCAACCTTTCCCCAGTCCAAAAGTAGAGCCAGCCACTGTTATACCCTCTTTCAGAATACATAGCGCTAATCCGACAGTGCCTTATATTTGACTGTTATGTTGAATGGCTTCTGTGGCCTTCCTGTCAAATTACTTCCCAAAACTTGCCTTCCCTTCAAGGGTTAAACTATATAATGTAATGGTGGCTTATTCTAAAAAAAATTTCTCTCCCTGAGGTCAGGCAGAGCACTGAGCTGCAATCATTAATAAGCCATTTTGTGTTTGCCTCTGTGATCAAAGAATTCTTGTCCAGAGTGCAGTAGCTTGTTTCCTTTGCATTTCAGCTTCAAATTTAGTTTCCAGAGAGAAGAGAGAATAAATCCTGACAATAACAATGGTGAATCTTTAATGGCACTCATTAAAGTCAGTGTTTGATTTTTCAACTGTGCTACCTGAAATTCAATTTTTAGACCAAAAATGCATTTAAAAGCTTTGGGGCCTTTTGTAACAAACACCCTTTCACAAGGTATACTGATCTGCTATGTTGGATGGAAGACTACTTTATGTTATTTGTTCCATTAGTTCCTTTAATATCTTTTATAATAGCTGAACCTTTACAGCAGTTTAAAAAAATCTAATAGCATCTTTGATCTTCAGATATCAGCTAGAGGGTACTCCACACTTGGATTTTAAAAAATGTACTGTAGAATGCTACCATCCAATGAAAAATCCTCAATTACTTTAAAAGCTACCCTTCACCATGCTTTTACATTTGCAGGCCTTTCTTCTTTTTTGAAATTTCAACATCCATAATACCGAGGTGCTTTAAGCAATTATTTATGATAGCATTACCTCATACTAATTTTCTACTCAGCATATACACCAGAGTTGCATCTGCTTTGTTAGAACAAGGAATATGATCTAGCTGATACATGTTCTCCCTCTTCTCTGGCATAATCGATGAAAAACACTCCCCAGAGGCAGCAGTATCTTTTTCTCCTCGCACTGGATGCAGCATTCTTTTAACTATTGGTCAGTAAATACAGTAATTAAAAATCCAAAGCAGAACCCTGCATTATAAGATGTTACAGTACGTTTATTTTTATGCCTTTAGGACCAAAAATCTCATAGATGAATCCTTGGGTTTCATATGGTGTATGAGTTAATGTACCTTGCTGTGTGTAAATAACACTGACGCTATTTGTTACGTGTATGTTTGACTACGTATGTGCATGCATAGCTGCATCTACACTTACTGTGTGTGACTGAGCACAGACTGCTGCACACAATATACTGTGTATAAGCAAATATGCTTTTGCCTTTCAGAGCAGAACTGGTTGGGAAATACTTACTGGGTTTTTTTAGAGGAAATTTCAGGTTTGCCAGAAAAAAGGTGAGTGGCTTCCAAACAAATCAGGCTGCAAAGCCTGCCAGCTTCACCTGATCACACACTACTGAAGGTTGGAGGTGCTGAAATGGGCACCTCCATGTCATGCAAGTGCAGCCACCTGTTGTGAATAAAGCACATGAGAAGCTGAATTAGATTCAGAATGGGAGCCTCAAAAACCAGCTCAGCACCTGTGAAATGCAGAGGAGAAGTTTCAATGTTGACTAAATGCCTGCTATTCCTTAGGATTATGAGCCTCCTTCTGTCATTCAGTATCTATATCTACTTATAGCAAGAGAAATAGCTTTTGGATTAAATGTGGAGTGATATTAAAGCCGTGGTATAGCAGACACAGACTCCAATTCCTGTCCTGCTGGATGAGAAATGAGGCTTGAGTATTGAAACAACCGAACTGCTGGATGGTTTCTCACTGTCTCGCTAAAACCTTTCTGCCTTGTATTAATAATTGAACAGGCTTGAAACTGTCTTGCCACAGCCTTGCTATATACAATGTCAGCTAAGCCAGTTCTTCATCCTTCCATCCTCAAAATATTTAATTTCTGGCATACAGTGCTGCATTCAGTCTCCCCCAGCTGAGGTGACTGCTCAAACCCCTTGACTGTCTGATACATGCACACGTATCTTGTGCTGTCCTCAGAGTCCTACCTCCCGTCACATTTTAACTCTGCTACTGGTGTGCTTGTGTGCTTCTTATCCTGATTCCTGAGATCAGAGTACTTCTGAACCTGCCAGTCCTGCTGATCTCTGTTAGGCAATTAAATTAGAGGCATGTCATAGCTGAGAGATGTGTTAAAAGGCGTTGCTGACACTACTTATCAGATCCTGAAGCCTGCTTCCAAGAAATGGGAGACAGATGATCCTAGCCAGCTCTGAAGTTGCCCTTCTGCACTCCGTTGCTTAGGGGGGATTCAGGTTCAGCTGAAAGGTGAACCAGGTGAATGGTGACAGAACAGTCGCTCTTTAGTTTCACTTCTGAGTTACAGTAATCCTAGCTTTCCTGAAAGAATAGGATTTTCTTTTTCCATACCTGGGTTTGAAAAACGTAACAGTAGTTAGGTAGTTAAATAATAGTTATAAGAGAAAAAAATTAATCCTCATTTTTCTGCCAGCTATAACTATGAGTGTAAAGTTTTTTAAATCTGGGCCCCGAATCTTCTAAATGCTTTAAGAAAGTACTTCTAAGGACTGGTTAAATGTAACTGTAATTAAAGTTAGAGACACAGGTAACTTTCATATTACAATCATAATTTACTGAGCATAGGGCTATCCTTGAAGATTATCTGGAAGACAGGATTGATGCAGACATAGTTGTCCATCTGTTTTCTGTCCTAAACCCAAATATCTGTAAAGAAATAGCTTCACACTTTCAAATGTGAAATGGTCTGTAAAGCTTATATATCCTGAACTGGGGAGAAGAGGAAATCAGATAACTTAGTCTTTCTTCATGGGAATATTATAAAACCCTTAAAGATCTTCAAAACTCAGACTCACAATAAATCTAATGAAACATATAACAAGCATAGAATGCATCCAAGAAGTCCTTCCCTCAGGTCATTAAAGTACTTTCTGCGAAGTGCTCCTCATATCCTTGGACTGAAGAAAACAGATCTGTACAGTGAGGTTTACAATGTGGTCATGTGAGATTTACAATTCCTTCATCAAGCTCTGTGGAACTGACACAGTGCTCAGCAGACTTGCTTCCACACACCCCCCCCTTCAATTTCAACTAAACATAAATAAACTTACCAAAATACATTTCCGTTTCTCCTCAAGGGAATTGTATTGCTTTATCTTTGGTATTTCTTCCCATGCAGAGAACTAGATTTTACTCCACTCCTCTTCCTCTGCAACACAGTGAGTTAGTGGATGCCTAACAATAATTTTTTTTTTTAAAAAAAAAAAAAAAAAAAGGAAAAAAATTAGTTTGCTTTTGACACTGTAATTGTTTACATTACAATAGTATCTTGGGGCCAAGTTTGAGATGAAGTTCCTGTTTTGCTGTGTTTTGATTATATAGTAGAAAATATTTCTAATTTCAGAGCAGTTATAATCTTTCTAGGAATGATAAATGGAAGATAGTGGACAGATACATGACTTGTGGGTGCCAGCTCTTGTAGGAAAACATTTAGTTACTTCCTGCCTAAAACACATGAGTATTTTAGAATTGATACTCTATGAAGGTTAGTATTAGAGAGAAGAAACCTAAATGAGAGAAATCAAGTCCAGACTAGTGATGCATGGTGTTGTAAATTGCAAGAATATTATAAAATACACAGGTGATTTTTTTTATTCTGAATGCAACCAAATTTTACTGGCCTTACATACAAAAGCAGTATATTACATTTGTGGCAACTTCTGCCCATTCAAAAACTCAGTGTCTTTCACCTCTTCCCGCCTTTCCGTTCTGTGCCCTTATTCCTTCATATTTTGTGTTCATCTGGGATGGTAACCGCACATGACCACATTTATTTCTTGTAATGAAAAAATATTTAGGGACCATTTGTATCTTTTGTAGGAATGTAGGATGTTTTTTTCATGAGGTGAGGGCAGTTCCTGAGAATCCAAATGTTATTAGTTTTATTTTAACATATGTGTCTCTATACATCTGCAATACCCAGTCAACTGTTAAAAGTGAAGGAATTTTTGTTTTCAGTTTTATTTTGAAGAAAACATTGAGGTAATTGCAGATATTTCTTTGTTATTTTTCTATTATTGAATAGTGTTAAATTCCTGTTTGATATTATCCTTTTTTTTAAAAAGTGCTATAGTATTTTATTATTGTTTCCCACCAAAACACAAAACCGAGAGTAGATGGGCCAAGTGGAAATATGTCCAAACCTATACTTCAGTGATTACTACAACATAACAAATCATTGTCTATTGACAGCTATTCCAATATGAAGCATTTCCTTTAAGAGCAGATTTGATATGCACAATAGCCCATGTAGCCATGATGTTTTCTTACCACAGGAAGTGAGAATAATAGTCTATGACAAATAAATATTGCTTTTTTTCAGGCAACATAAACAAAATTACACATAAAGGAAGGATGATTTTATTCTACATTGATAAAAGATGATATCCCATCAGTTCTGTGATTTCTAATCATATGCAGCTCCTCTTTTAGTCCATGCTTAGAAGAGTTGGTTTGAAAATTTTCACCATGAACTATAAACCAGTAGTGTTCTTTTATTTTGTGTCAGGTTGAGATTTTCCCTATCCCCTCCTTTTTCCTCAGTTTCTTCCTCAGCTTTTTCAATTCCCTGCCACTCCAGTGAGCAGCCTTCTTAAGGGAACCCAACTGTTGTGGTTTAACCCAGCGTGGTAGCTAAAACAACCACACAGCTGTTTGCTCACACGCCCCATAGGACAGGGAAAAAAGACAATAATAACAATAATAATGATAAAAGAATACACAAACCAAGTGATGCACAGCACAGTTTCTCACCACCGGCTAACCAATGCCCAGCCAGTTCCTGAGCTGTGGTCACCACCCCTTGGCCAACTCTCCAGACCTTTATATACTGAGCATGACATTGTATGGTCTGGAATATCCCCTTGGCCAGCCTGGGTCAGCTGTCCTGGCTGTGCCCCTTCCCAGCTTCCTGTGCACCCCCAGCCTGCTCGCTGGCAGGCCAGAATGAAAAGCCGGACAGTCCTTATCTGCTCAGCAACAACTGAAAACATCAGTGTGTTATCAACACTATTTTCATCCCAAATCCAAAACACAGCACTATACCAGCTATCAGGAAGAAAAGTAACTCTATCCCAGCTGAAACCAGGACACCAATATAGTTACGATTAACACAATCACAGATACTCTTTTCTCTGATGTTATTTGAAACTGTGCCTTATTAAAAAATACTCTTGATCCATACATTTACTTCGTAGAGTCCCTTAGAAGTAATAAGTGCATCATTTGAACTGCCACATTTCATCTATTTACTTTTTATTGTCTGTATCTTCTTCAAGTACTAGTATTACTGGCTTGGGTGTCTTGGTAATTGATGTAGCTACTTGACATTAATTAATGTTAATTTGTGGGTTTTGTATCATACCCTTGAATAACACTGTATTTCAGCAGTGTTCACCAGTGCTCCTATGAAGAATTCCACTGAGCTGATGATGTGCCATTTTATCCTATACGTGCATCATCTTTTGGTCTTAGCTGCACAGTCTGTTTTAGTTCTTGCACCACTTCCAGAAATTAGGCACGGTTTTAATTATCTGTGTAGTTTGTTACAGGGCTCTGATTCACATTGACTAAGAAAGAAGCCATGGTGCCCAACTCTTAGCAAAAACTTTCAATTTCCGTAGTAGATTTAAAAGAGAAATGATTGTGCTCCTGGATGCTACATGCTCCAGTTCTTAGTCTGATTTATCAGCACAGAGGTTCTGGGTTTTTTTTCTGGCACTAGTACCTACTTCATTCTATGCTGTATGGTTAGAGACTTCTGGCAAAGGACAAGATAGGCCTCCGCTCACCAGTTCATACGCTGTCTCAAAGAGCTTACATTGCCTGCAGCTTTATCCGTTCACCAGTTTTGGAGGAACTGTGCCTGCAGAAGACTCACTACTCCTTTCTGCAGAGGACCTGACCACACATCTCTGTTGGCAATGTTTTGAATCTCTAATACCTCTCTAACTACTCTAGCCACTCTTTTCAGCTTCATCCAGCAACTTCTATGCTCAACTAGTAATCACTCTTACACAATTACTTTGGTAACAGTTTCATGCTGTTTTCAAATCATTTTATTCAAGTTCTTAATCATGGACAGGCAGGCTGAAAGGGAAGCATTTAAATACAGGGTTAAGTAGACTTGCAAACTCCCCAAGTTCTTGTTTGTTTTTCAAACACACTGATAAATATATATATAATAAGTTTAATTTTTATTTGGAGTAGAACTCTTCAAATTTCTGTAATACAGTTTCATAGTTAACCTCCTCAGCCCTGAGTTAACTGAAGACTGTTGAAACATCAAAGCTTCAAAGCCACGTATTGTTAGAAATAGCTCCCTGTCTTCCTTTTCGCTAACACCTATTGCTAAATTGCCTTCCTTTTATTACCTTTTCAACTGTTGTGGGGTTTTTAACTGCTTCATTCTTCAAGGTCTTTGCTTAATTTGCTGCAGTTCTGACTCAATTATCACTCGGAGCCAAGAGGTCTGCTTCTCAGAATGTGTGAATTTTGGCTGGTGGATCTGCAGTCTGGGTCTCTGCCCAGCCACCAGATCCCGCTGCTGCTGGAGTCAGATATGGATCATGAGAATACCTCTAGACAACATCATGGAACTGCTAGGCAGTAGGTCCGCAAAGGGTGGATGCCTAAGATAAAATATTAACTTTGCTACTGGAAGGACATTTAATGAATGACATTTAATTAAAGTGTTAATCCCAGGTGACTCCAGAGATCACTTTGTTTTTTGAACAGAGGATCAAGTAACTAATCACACATAACAGAGAAACACTGTACATTTTTATTACTCAGAAAATATTGTCAGATGGCAGATTCTATTGAATGATTGTATATAATACACAAAAAATAAATCAGAGACTAATGATTGTATAGACACTGAGTGGATGGGAGAGACATATCGAAGAACAGAGAAAGATCAGAAGTAGGAAATCCAGGGTATTTGTGTTCCTCTATTTTCTGGGAGGTTTTGTGAGTTTAAATTAGAGTTTTAGCCTTTTCTGAAGATTGATTTGGATGACAGTTCCAACGTAAAAAGTATTTCACCAGTTCAGACTTCCTATTGAAAACCCAATTTCACACTCATTTACACTGAAATCTATTCAACTCAAGCTGGTACTCTTGGAGTTCTTTATATTATTCTTGTTCTTTGCAATCAAGTCTACTATTCCAGTTTTGCCAAAGCAAAAAATTGCAGCAGTCACAGTGCAGGCAAACACAGAGGAAAAAAACCTGAAACAAACTAAATATAAAAAAAATAAAGTGCTTTGAATTCCAAGGGGTTGGAATAAAAATGATTTGTATTAAAGGTTAAATATACCCTAAACTATAATGTTACACATTTTATAGGAATGATGACTCTATATCCTTGTGCAATACATCATCAATCCACAGCCAAATACCACTGACACTATACATTTTTTATCTCTACAGAACAATATTTGGATACCACTTACCTCTGAGGCATTTCTTTTGGAAATTATAAATATATTTCTTTCTTGGGATCAAAAGAAAGCACATCAAAATGAATGATGAAGCCTACAAACTGAATTTGCTGCTGTTTTATGTAAACTGGGAGAAAGTGTAAAATTTGTTGTTCTAATTCACTCTACCCAGAGTTTTGATGATAGCAATCTGAAAATGTTACATTTGTAATATTACTTACCTAGCTGCAAGTAATTACCTAGTTCTTACTTAGCTGTATAAATGATCACAAACATTCGTTCTTCCTGATGTGAGGGAGGACCATGATACTACAAGCTTGAAGTAACCCCATGTAAAACCATGGAGCTAATTCTAGCTGGACTGGTCAAAAGCAGCTGTTTAAAAATAGCATTACCGAAGGAAGAATTCATCTTTAGTTGCAAATTTGCAGCACTCACTTTTTATCCTATACTAAAGGTATTTTATTCCTCCTTCTGGTGATCCAGAACACCAACTAGCTGGCTAGAAATCCTGTTGATACAGAGTTATCACAAGCTTGCATACTACCCCTCTTTTATGACTCTTGGAACTTTTGTAAGGAAGACATCCATAACCAAGACAGCTCCCTACTAGACATTGGAGAAGACTATATGTAGAAATCAGTGTTACAAAATGACTGAAAATATTTTTAAGCCTGAGTATAAACAGATAAGCAATACTAACTGTAATTAATTACAAACTGAATCCAGCAGGATCGCAAAGTTGGTATATAACTGTAACATCTCTTGAATCTTCTTGTAACCAATACATCTTGTAGATTCAAAGTGCAGTTTTGTCACTAAACATACTGTAAAATAATTATGTTTTTTTTTTTAAGATGTGGCTTAATTTACTCCATTCTATTATGTGCATTATTCTTTCATGGTACCACTAACACAGTATTATGGAAACGCTGTCATTGTGGATACAGTCTGCTTGAAAGGGAAGACCTAGACAATGGTCTCATATGGCTGATTTGTAATACTTCTATCGTTGTATTATTGTGTGTATATGATGACTGTCAGTTCATTAGACTTTAAATCCGCTTATAAATATTTGATATTAAATTCTTAAAGCAACTTTAAGCCTTGTCTAGTCAAGTGATGCGTTTATTGTCTAAATTAAGTCTTAATATTTCACTTGCTCTAATGTTTTATGTGGCAATAGAATTTTACAAGGACTTAATAAGAATAGGATAAGCTTGCTGTATTGTCATGAAAATGTTTTTTTCCTTGTGCACTTTCCGCTCTCATTCCAGTCCCTTTCACTGATTCTGAGATTTAATGGCTCATGTGTTCTCTTAGACATAGTCATCTACTATACTCTGCTGCTGTGACTATTTCATTATTCTGTTTCTTGACTTCATGCCCATGTCATCAGTTCAACTACTGGTTATTCAGTTTGTTAATGAGGGAAAAGTGCAATGACCATTCAGTCAAATTACAGAATATAGAAAAGGTCAAGGTACTATATAGTACATTATACTAATTCATGGAATATTGTATATAAAACAATATATTTTCCAGTCCCAGGTATTTCATTTCATAACAAAATTATTACAAGAACATAATATAGCAGAAAATTAATCCACACTAGGAACAAAACTTGCAATTAAAATGCTAAATGGCACAACTTGAATCTTTTCTTTTGACAATTACTGAAGTAAGGATTTAATCTTCTACCACATGAAATCATAATTTTATAATTATCATTTGCCAGAGGATACCAAATATATTTTAAATCTACAGCAAGATACAGGTGGTAAAGTGCTGCCTAACCTCTCCCTCTAAGAAGTAACTCACTGCAAATTAAAATTCTGCTTAGTTTCACCTAATCCTGGAAACATGTGAAATCCCAAACAGCAAAATTTTTGATCAAGGAAAAGACAGCGATAAAGAATACAGCCAGGATTTTGCAGCCTCACGGTTACTAAAAATCACCCAGGATAGTCAAGATCAAGATGACAGTCCTTGCCCAGCAACTAAGCAAATAGTCACTGTAAAAACTGCTTTAAAACTGAAACTCTCTTACTGGAGCAGAAACTAAAATCCCATCTCCAGTCTCATAGGTGGTAGTCACAGGACAGGGGAATGCTATTCATTTTCTCTGGTTTTGTTTGATGAATATTTTACTCTATGTTGTGCAAAATGGAAAAGCCTTGAAGGAAAGAGTTTTAGAAAGACCTGTCCTCCTATCTCAACCATGGTGTGATTGTTGGGGTACTTCCAGGAAGTGCCAGATACAGTCTTTCGTGCAGAGCAGAAATTAATTCCATCTTTTACCTCTCAACAATGACTATTTTAACCACTAGAGTTTCAGATAAAAATAAAAGGAAGAGCTAGATTTTAAATGAAATAATGTTCTCTTTTATTCAGTCCTCATTCTCCCTTTCCTGGGTAGTTTCTTTTTGTCAGAAAATGCTTAGGTATGTAATTCAAGAGTCTTCACATCAATGAAGGCAAGAACATCAATCCAGAAGAGACATGGAGTTTAAAATACATTTTCTAATTTCCTAATGGATAGCATAAGTTACCTGTATTTTACTTGTAATTGCAAAGCTTGTGAGACATTTTGTGACGCCCTAACTTTAATTTAGCTTGGTATGCCGTTAAAGTTATATCTGAGTGTGGAACTTCTTATTGGCATTTTTCTATAATTTTGCTCTTTAAGTTAATCCTGCATGTCTACTTACTTATTCCTTCCATTATCCAGGCCTGTTATTATTTTTATTCATACAAATATGTAGTTTCTCATGATGGTCATATGAATTCCCATACTTCTGAAGCCTGTAATTTCACTTCTATTCTCCTTCACTAAATGGAATTACTGATATTGTAATGAACTGAGTCATTGGACTGTGTCTTTTTCAGTTCTTTCCTGCCATTAATTA
Source organism: Phaethon lepturus (assembly GCF_000687285.1). Classification (NCBI taxonomy): domain Eukaryota; kingdom Metazoa; phylum Chordata; class Aves; order Phaethontiformes; family Phaethontidae; genus Phaethon; species Phaethon lepturus. Next base: position 90,829 of record NW_010525536.1, on the reverse strand, counting down.
CACTCCATTCATTAATACAACAAATTGCAAAATTTTCACTTTTATTATTCTTTTCAGTATTCTGGAAAATCAGTTTAGTCTTAATCGATGAAAATTATAGCCTAGTAGCAGAAAAAAAGTGAGAAGTTGAAAGTCAAATGACAGGTTGGGTCAGGCCCCAATCTGCATCTGAACTGTGCTCACAATAACTCTGAGTTATGAATCAAGCTGCCTTTAACCAGCTAGAGGCTTGTTTTATATTCAGTGCCCACTGTCACAAGTAGAATAGGATTGCTGAAGTGACCCATTAGTCTCTCTGAAATTCCATTTTACATGCAAACAGCAATCATTTTGGGACTTTTAGCAGCTTTTCACCTGTTTCAGCAGTTCTCTTTTGTCAGTCAGCTGGGAAAGTGGGTAGGTTTGGGTAAAAATAATATGCAGTTGTCATTTATTTGAGATTACTTTAATGGAATAAAATTTGGGAACACACTGTTTATATTTAAAGTTATGCATTGAGAAGGAAAGAAGAGTATATACTTCAACCTATTGTAGAGGACTGATAGTTTTGTGTGGCACATATGCTACTTGACCAATAACTGCACCTGAAAAACATTACCTTTTATAGCCAAATCTGCTATTACAGACTTGGAAATCTGAAGGACATAATTCAGATAAACCTTGGAAGTTGTCAAAGCATAGATATTTCCATTGATGCTTTTGGCTGTGTTTTTTTCACTAAGGGATTTAGTCCTATTGAACTGCCAAAGGAGGAAAAGGTTATGAACATCTTTACACAGAAAACAGATATAAATATAAGAAAAGACCATTATTTTAATACTGGGAGGCATTTGACTGAGGACTTTCGATATTTCTAGCAACCTTTTACTCCTGCCTTCTCTGACCTCACAGTATCCTCTCAATGTGTCTTCATGGTGTTTTGCTGAGTTTTACATCACCCATTTTTGGTCTTTCTTTTAAAAGGAAATTGACCATGAATCCTAAGATGGTCACCTAAACACTTCAGAATGGAAATATGATATATATGCATAAATTTAAGTACTATACAAATACATTAAGCAGAAGGCTGAAGAGGTGTAGAAGACATGATCTCTGTAAACCAGTGACATTTTAGAGCTGAAAATGCTGTTCCCCTTACCTTTGCTGCTGTGAAAGAAAAGGTTGATGATTCTCTGGAGATTCTGTGATAGCTCAAGACATGTCAATGACTCATCTGTAAATAGCCATTCCCCTGAAGCTAGCAAGGAAAACTCTACAGAATGTGCTTGATAATATAAATCTCATCATGAAGTGATATACATCTTGTAATTGCCACTTTAAGGGTGAAGGCCAGATTTCCTGGCAGGTGTGAATTGGCATATCTCTGCTGAAATCACAGAAGTGCTGTGTTACATCAGTTAGAGAGTCTGGACCTATTTCCTGAGCTATTTTTGTCATGCCCCTAAAATCAATTCCTTGAAGGCTAAGGTGGTGAAGAAAGGAAATAACTCTCTACTATTGGCATATTGGCTACCACATAGGCTCTTGTCCAGCCTAAAAGATTTGGGTTTTACTTTATCATAAATGATAAAATGTAATAAAACTATATAACATGAAAGATACAGAAAAATACTAAAAAGATAAAATTACAAAATAATACATGACCTTGAAATTTTCTTCTTCAGTTTGGACTATTTCAAATAATCTGGAGGTGAGTATGATAAAATAATATTTATTAAGACAACATTTTCTTATCACTTCTTCTAGCTTTCAGAAGTAGGGTCAGAATTAGACCCGTAGGGTTCCACACCAAAGAACACTTAAATGCTAAAAATTGCTGAATGACCAGACTTTTCTCAATAATTTGTTAATTTTTTTAGTAATATCTTATGGATATATGTTTATAAATTGTCTTTTTTTATTTAATAGCACAAATGTCCTCATATTTTCTGTCATCTCTGAAAAACTACAGCAACTAGTTTCATCTTCCATGTTTCTCACCAAACTTCTTATTCCATCTCTCATCCAGATATGCTTTCTCTTTGTTGCCAGTGGTCTGAACCAGAATGCCAGTTTCCTACACCTCACATGCTTTAGTAGCAGTCAGTTCATCCAGTCGGTGTGACACTACTCCATGATAAGACTCCAGTGTTAACAGTCCTTTATATGAGGCATGTTCAGTTGGAAGATTTACACAGCTTTATGGGGTTTATTTTGGAAATAACCTGTGTTCAAGCAGAGAAAAGTAATTTTTTGGTTAGAACTGTTTATGGTAAGAACAGATTACTTCATGAGTCAGTCAGAGCAAAGAACTGGAAGTCTTTGGACATAAACTATGCATGAGATTTTCAGCCTCACAGAGGTTGTATTTGCCCAGATTCTTACAAGCTTTTTGAGGAAGTAGTAAGTCCAGCCTTAGTCAGAAACCTGAAGTAGACCCAGCTGCTTTAAGGAGTATATCTACCTGGCACAATAGAGAAATCCTAGTCTAAGTGGGGTAAGGTTGTTTGCTTAAGTATTGGACGTAAATGACAAGGTGTTGGCAGTGGGAGGGCTGTGAGGAGGAGGAGGAGGTGGCAGCCCGATGCCAGACACAGCTAGTTCCAGGCAGCTGCAGCAGACCCACTGCAGGACACAGCTGAGGCACTCCCAGGTGCTGGAGCACATATTCATGCTGCAGCCTGTGGAGGACCTCGTGCTGGAGCAGATGGGTATTTCCTTAAGGAACTGCAGCCCATGGAGACCCCACACTGGAGCAGGAGAAAAGTGTGAGGAGGAAGGATCTGCAGAGAGAAACTGTAGCCCTCTCCACCTTCCATCCCCTCTGTACCACTTGAGGCAGTGAGGTAGAGGAGTTGGGAGTAAAGGTGTGAATTTGGGCATGAGAAGTGGAGAGGAAAAGTGTTGTTTTAATATGTCATTGTTTTTCACTACCCAAATCTATTTTAATTGGCAATAAATTAAACTGTTTTTCCCCAGAATGAGTCTGTTTTGCCTATGACAGTAATTTATAAGCAATCTCCTTGTCTTATCTCTACTGATGAGTTTTCTCATCCTATTTTCCTGCCCTATCCCAACAAGGAGGGGGAGTGAGTGAGCGGCTGGATGGGAATTTGGCTCTCAGCCAAGGCAAACCCATCACAGGTTCTTGGAAACAGACTAATTGTGTGTATACAATACTTTGTCTGGGCTGAATTATGATATATTCACCTGTGTTGAGTTCTATGCTCCTGTACAAATTTTACTTCTAGTATATGTTGCAGGGTTTTTTTGGGTATGCCTGTAAGGCATTGCCATAGGTATAACTTAAGTTCCAGTTTCTCACAGACTTATTCTTCATAAAATCCTTTGAGATCTACATATGAAAACCAGTATATCTCAGCTGAGTTACTAAAATTTTTGCTGTATGAGCATAGATCATAATAGAAGACATCAGAAATTGACATGATGTTGGGAAATTTAATGGGGTATATTTTCTTCTTGATAGGCACATATATTTCCCAGTAATGCTAATGGGACTTATATGTGTGCATCAAGAGAACACTTTGCATGTAAATTTCACATTTTATTTTACAGAGGATATGTAACCCTATTATCACCAGGATCTTAGTGCTGGCACGAAAATTTGTCCCAGCTCAGTTGGTTATACTCAAACATTAAAAGGTCTAGCTGAGCCTAGTTGTATTTTACCTTCCCACCACTTTTGTAATGAAAGCACTTTAATCCAAAGCATTTTCTAGCATTTTCTGTGTCATGTGGATGTTTCTTGAAGTTGTTTTTAAACGTAAACTAATAAAAACTACTTATTCCCATTTCCATTTCCATCAGATTTACAAGTACAGTTAAAAGGCTTACACAATTTAGATTTGAAATATTCTTCAGGAAGAGAGATTGGTAAAGGATTATATCATTGACTTTTGAAGTTATCTTCTAAAGCTGATAGAAAATGCCAGCTTTTATGAATCCTGTATTTGATCTAGAAAGTGCATGGTTTTTTTTTGCTATACAGTGATTTTTCAAGAACAAGATATGCAAGTCCATTGCTGTAAATTTTAAATAGCAAAAAGTCTTGTGTAAAGTTGTGTGATGCAACATAGGGTAACACTGACTGTGGCTTACAAGTTGCATTGATTTAGTGATCTCTCATATTTCTTCTCCCTTCATGTTTTTCTTCTTATTTGTATGAAATTTCTTCTATTTCTTTTCATCAAGTTGTCCTGTCATACCAGAGGCAGCTCCTTCTTCCCTGGCACATTCAAAAGGTGACTTCCACATTCAGGAGTATTCAAATTCAAGACTTTTGGCTGATTCAGTTACCACTTATATTTTCATTGAAAATAAACAAGCCTGATGGATGTACTTGGAAATGGAAATGTCCTTTTGTTGACATTTTGGAAGCGGAAAAAAATCCTCAAAAGGAAAAATATTTCTTCAAAATTTCCCATAGATAAAACTGGAAAATATAATCTGAAAATAGCTGAAGCGCTTTGCCTTGCTGAAAACATATGAGTTTAAGAAAATGGGCTTTATATTTAGTGTCAGGAATCCCAGGTTATTGGATTCATGTCAAGGAGCTAGCTGGAGATTTCTGGCATAAGCCAAGGACTTTGACTGCTGTCAAGCTCCATTTTCACAGCAGAAAACCTCTGAGAGATGTTTAAATCAAAACAAACCAGGATTTTTCAATAAGACTTTGATTCTTGAGTAAATTTGACCCAACCACAGCACAAACAGAAATCACGCTGCGATAAAAAGGGTTAAAAATGATGAGCTATATCAGCTGCTGGCAAGACTCAGTTGTTTTATTTCCTAATCAAGCCAAAGGCATTGTAAAGGTAAGATGAGAGTCTACAACAATTTTGACAATATCTGCAGAAGCTCTAAGATCCTTGCTACTGTATAGAGGTAAGAACTGATGTTTTAACTTTCATTTGTATGTGTAAAACCCATAAAAGTTAATTTAAAATCACTAGAACTGTTCAGGATTTCATTCCCAAATCAGTAACCTGAAGCCAAAGGGAGGTTTACCATTGACAGCCTAGGAGCAGGGTACGTTTATATAATTTGACACAGGTAGATACTTTGTGATCTTGATTTCCAGTTATTCTGTTGTCTGACCTTCTTTTTCTCTTGCAACTTCCTCATTCTGTTTTATTCCCTTCTGCCTTATACTGATTTTACTTCTGAGTGCTGGGTCAGATCCTCAGAAATAATGTGGCTGAGGTTATGCCAGCAGAGCTGCTGCTTTTCTTATATTATCATAGTAAAATTACAATTCTCTTTGAATGAAGCCTAAACCATTACTATCCTTTGAAAGTGTTTGTGTACAAGAATCTTGATAGACAGAGTACTGCTACACAGGTTTCAACTACTATTAATAAGATAAAAAAAAAAGAAAATCGGTATAAGTTAATTTTAGCAAGATTTTCGTACTACTTAACTTAGATACTTTATAATACTACTTGATTTTGAATTTTAAAACCGTCATGTATAAAATTCAAGACAGAATTATTGATCCTTAGAAGCTACAATAGGACTTCGGTTCAAGAATCACCATCACTGTTCTTCCAAAATCATGTGATTTAATAAACAAACTGCACATCTCTCATGCTGAAGAATAAGGGTAATAAATCTGACTGGTAGGAAAAGCCACAGTTAGTCACACTCTAAGCCCTTTCTTCTCAAAAAAACATAGAAACATAGTAAAGAATGACAGCCTTACTGCACAAATGTTAAACTGTAACATTTTGTAGTGGGTACTCAATATTAATAAATGATAATTACATTATATTTTAAAATACAAAATGTAGAAAATGTGAAATTCTGTATTGAATTCTATACATTTTCAAAGATATTCCTAATAGGCCTTTGTGCAAAGGTCAGTCACATGAAGAATACTCATTACAAGCATAGGCAAAACTCATGTTTCATGTAGCTAAGCTTGTGCACACCTTTTGGAATAATCTTGACTTTAGTTTCTGTGAAGTACCACGACTTTCCTCCCTAGCAAATTCTTTGGGAGCTTCACTTAAATTGCTGATCCCAGTATAGAAAAAAAGGCATTGAACTAATTTCCAAGGGATTCCTGTGTGCTGAATCTTCTGTCTTCTCTCAGAAGCCTATTGTACACTAGATTTAATGAAATTTGTCATGTGGCATTTCAATAGAGACTAGGCTGTCTGAGAGACCAGTGAGACCTGGTGGGAGTCAAGCAGAACTAATGCTAGGAAGGCATTCTCAGTTAACTGAATTCACTGAGGTTTTAAGCCACAGGCAGTATGGCTGGCCATTGGAAAAATGGTGTCAAGAAGATCCTCATGGAACGAGACACAGAATGTCCCACAGGGCTCAGCAAACTTTAGGATTTCAGAGGGAAAAGATAAATATAAGAAGGTAGTAGAGGGGGGGGAAATACCTTTCTTTTCTATTTTTCTCTGTCAGAAATATCAAACATTTTGCTACCTAAAACCTTTCTTTCAGTTTTAACAGCAGACAAAATTGATCCAAAATATTGTCAATTTCATAACAATTCTTACTTCATAAGAATGTTTTAAAGTAAGTCTTGGAAATTTTGGTCATTCTACTAACTCTCTGATTTACACCGTGGCTATCAGTGCTATTCACATGGGTGAAGCAGAGCTAGAACAGTAAAAGAACTACCCTAATCAGGGCAGAAATTGGCCCAGTATGTACTGTGAAACAAGAGCAGCTGCAGTGTCAAATAATACACAGAATACTTCAAAAAGCAAAAGTTACATTTAAACGAAGATGGTAAAAACATTTTCTTCCTGTTCTTCCACTCTAAATGTGGGTTAGACTACTTGGGTGTGTGAGACAACGTCTAAATTGAAAACCCCAAGAATTATGCCACATTCATGAATTTGGACATAGATCCTGTGACATGTTTCAACTGTCCTGACTTCTGTGGAAAGGAAATTAAGATGCTTGGGCCAGACCTACCATCTGTGATACCTGGACTCAGGAGTGCTGTAGGATCATCATTTTTGACAGTTTTGACAACTAGACTTACACTGATTTAGAATTTGTCACATTTTAAGTTGTGCTCAGCAAAATCTTAATATCAACCCATTTTTTTGCACCAACATCAGGACTGGCAATGAGGGATTTATGAAAGTGGCTGAGGATCTGCTAAGCTCTACTTCATGCTGGCAAGATGACTAGTGAGTTGCCACCAGTCAACAGCCTCTGTGTCACTGAAGCAGAGCAAAGGAAGTCAGAATGGGGAAAATGATCTATCCACATACTCGAAGAAATATTAAGTAATATTTAGGGGAATATGTAAATGCCAGGCATGGCAAAAAATGTTGCAGCCGAGCCCTCTACATGGTTCTGGAATGGAATGGAACCAAACCTGAACTTTCATGAGGATGTGAACTTAGCTCTGTAAATCTACTTCTTTACATGGTTTTATTATCTTCTTGCTGTAGCTAACAGCCATGTTTTTTTAGCTGTGGTCTATACCTACAGCTGGGATGAGAACTTGTAGATAGGAACTGACAAATGCAAATGTTTGTGAGCATAATTTTCTAGCACTGATTCTTTTAAACCAATTTGATAGAATCTGCCCATCTCTCTACTTGTTAATATTAACACTTTTCAGAATCTGTAAAATGAACAAGTTGGTCTAAAAGGGATAAGTGGAATCAAAATCCCGAGTTTCTTTTTTAAAAGGAAGCCTTGAATAATTTTCTGTATGCCTCCTTGGATTTGTTGTGTCAGCTTTTTAATCAGACCCCTCAATACCATGATTTTTTAGCAAAGAATTTCTGTCAAATGTGCCATGGGTTTTGTGTGGACATTTAGGAGGCCAAATAGCTCTTGCCCCAGGAAGTAGGGTAATTCTATCCATATTAATGCTAATTAATATTAGCTGAGAGCAAGCCCTTCATTTTGAAATATTTATGTTTCCTGTGCCGGAGACTCTTTCTTCCAGCTACTGGAGGACTCCCTGCCTTAAATCCTTGGGACTTGCAAGGATTTGTGGTCTTTTTAATACTTGTTTTCTTGCAGTTTGCAGATGGTGCTTAGGCCTAATTATTCTGTCAGATAAGCATCACTAGAGAAAACATTTAAAAATGACAACTCACATGAGAAGAGGCTCTGCTAAAGCTCTCACTGGTTTAGACTGAGAGTGTATGTCGGTATTCCAGTACTTCACCACAATGAACTTTTAAGCTGTTTGAGATCCATACAAAACATCTTTTTTTCTTTTTAATAATAACATCTAAAAGAATCCTAGCACATTTACTGTGACACGACTATACCTTAGGGCCACCTTCTTACTGCACAATTTACCTACAGCATTCATTAATGGCTGAGAAAAACACACCCTGTCATGGCTTACTGCAACCTAACAGACTTAAATTGCATCCAGAAAGCTGACAGGCCAGTGCATTATTAACTGAGCCACTGAGACCCTTTAAACTGTATTGTATGTAAGTTTATAGCACAGGGAGTATAGAATTTTAAGCTTGCACATTTTAATGTATTTAATTTGCCGCACTCGGCAGTTTGCTTTGTGAACTGTTAATCTTTTCAACCGATACAGCAAAATGTCACTGTATTCATTTGCAGAGTATAATAGGCTTATATCCTGAAACAATAAAGTTATAATAGTCTGCCCGCTGCCTAGAGAAGTTATACAAATTCAGCATGCACAAGGTGTTGTGTGTCCTACTTACCCTCTAGGTTTTAAAACTCATCTTCTCATATCAGTGCCTTGAAAATCAGTAGTACACATTACTTTGGTAAGATAAGGCCAAGTAAATGTCATGGATCAAGCTCTGCTGAATTCTCTGTCTCTCTCTCTGGAATTGCTTTCAGTACCTTTGATACTAATTTGTTCTTGCCGTCTCCACCCATGACAAATGCAAGCTGAAGTCACAGACATCCAGATTTGTTCTGCGCCCACAGTACATGTACCAGTCCAGAACTGACGAGCATTTCCTCCGCTTACGGCGGTGGCAGGAACCAGCAGCCAGGTAACCACAGACCTGAGGGAAGAAAAACTGCTACTAAGCTGTCCGGCCTCCAGGAAAGAGGTCCTAACACACTCCCTCAAACTTTACTGACATTTCTTGTATTTGCCTGCCATTCTCTCTTCTGAACATTTCTGCACAAATTGTCATGTCTCATTGTCTACAAATATTATGAAAAGGACTATGTGATCGTGGCAGTATCAAAGTGCTTCTATAGGAATGAGTCATCGCCTGCAACAGAATCGTGGGTGTGAGGATGAAGATAACAGTAATAAAGGCAATACTGACACTACCAGTGCTAATGTATGGAGACCTGATAATTTTTTGTACCAGCTTTCTATATTGTTCACACGAAAGTTACTGGAGAAGGACTGGATTGGTTATTTCTATCATAGGATTTCCATTCTGAGTGGAAATGTGACATCTTCTCACACTGAATTTCTGTCTGGTTGCTGAATGACACTGCAGTTGTACTTGAGCAACTTCAGGTCCAGCCTGTGAGGTGTTTAGTTGACCTGCAGGGCGTATTAGAAAGCCTGTCTTTTTGAAACAGGTTGTCTTTCTGCCTGAGGGGGAAGGTTCGTGGGGGTTCTTTGTCCATAGCAGCAATGAGACGGGGGTTATTTGAGCTTGCAAACTTAGATACTATTAAATATTCTTTAGAAAAAAGATCTGAAAACAAACCAAGCAAAATGCAATGAAAAAACCGACTTGTCAAATGAAGTCTATGTTGTCTGGATCATTTCTACTCATGGTGACTAATTAAAATGTAGCCCGAAGCAGAAGAAGGTCATGCATCTTGGTCCAAAACAAACAGAATCTTTAGGGAAGAATCAATAAAACGATCTCTGGCTGATTCTATTAAAAATATCATGTAAAGAAAAAGAAGATTCTCTAAACCAAACATAATACATTCTCAAAAAAAAAAAAAAAAAAGGCATGCTGGTGATAGAACATAACTTTCTGGGTATCTTGGGCTTTAGTGGCTCTAAAGAGGAGAGGGGATCTGAAAGGGAAAGATGACAGTTATAGGAAGGAGAAAAGAGAGATACACTGATTTTTCCTACACAATAATTGTCCAGAGCCTGTACAAACCTGTTTCTTGTATTGAAGCAATCCCTTTAAAATTATAACAATTATGCATTTTTCAGTAAAGCCCCATCATTAGTTTGAAAGTTTGATAGTTTGCTTTGTTTGAAAGCATTAACAAAACCAGTGAACATCTTAATAAAAACTATTTCTTTCAGCAAAAGCAAGCTTTGCTTTCAAAACTATGCCCTGACTGCATAAGGAATTAAAGAAAAATTAAAACTGGACTTGTTACGTAAGGTTGTGATGAGTCTGTGTATTCCTTCTTAATGAAGAAATAAGGTGTATTACAGCAATGGTTCAAGAATTTTCCATTAGTAACAGCATTTATACTGAAGTGTTTTAGACTGTTACTCCAGGTTACACCCTGGGCTTTTTTTTCTTTTTTAATAGGTAAAACCTCACAGATTCTATCTGCAGCTGGAAAAAATGTACATTAATAAGTGAAAGCATGGATTTGCTTATTTTAACTGTGTTAATTATAGTCTTTTAAGTTTCTTTAATTGCATATAGAGTTCAGAGATTTCTATGGCAAAATATGATTAATCTGAAGCATTCAGTTACACATCTGCTAACTGCTATGAATTAAATATTATCTGGCACTGGATTGTACATGCTCCATTTTGGCCTAGTAGACCATGAGCACACTGGGTAACTAAACTTCCCAAGCTACTAATTTTGATTCATAGGAACATGATTATATCTTTGAGGTCTTAGACAGTGTAATCTTGGAAACATTAATTATTAGGAACTCATTGCTACATCTTGTATTTTTATATCTGCTGTAACCTCTTGATTTATTCCTTTGATATTATTTCAGATTCAGCAATCAATGCTGGTTTGAGGTCCTGATCATCTGAATGAATTTAGCAAACTACAAGACATTAAATTATTGTAAGTAAAATCATTTCACATTTTCTCCTGTGGTTGGGGTCAGGGACAGTTCTTAAATAAAATATTTAAGAAACATCTGAATATAATCCAATGTGGGAAAATTATATTATTTCTTAGACTGTTTTAACATCAAAGGTAACACTGGAGAGATGGATAGTCATTAAAAGCTGAATTACTGAAAGTGTCTGGATAGTGCACTTAAACACATTTCAGTCGAGTGAAATAATTTAAAATTTGAAGTGTGATCCAGAATCACATATGTCAATTACCATGTTGTCTGTGATATTAAAAATGTATGCAGCTGGAGGCTTAATTATATGAGATCTCTCAGAGTTAGAAACACTTCATAATTTACCCTTTTTTTAAAAGTGTGGTCTTTTTAGATATTGAATGCAAACAATCCACAAAATGAAGGGAAAGGTTCTTCTGTCACTTGATGTTACTGAAAGCCAGGATAACACTAGAGATTTGCAAAAATTAACTTTAAAATATTGTTGTGCTGATGGAATTTGATTACCTGCTGCTGATGTTGATTGACTGAATGTAATGAATTTTTCAAGTGGAACAAAGACTTTTTCATTAAGACTTAGTTAAAAGATGTGTCTACTGCATTTGTATGTCTGCATCACTACTGTCCCGGTTTCAGCTGAGATAGAGTTAATTTTCTTCATAGAAGCTTGTGTGAGGCTAAGGTTTGGATTTGGGATGAAAATAATGTCAATATCTGACCCCAACTGACGACCATACCATATGATGTCATGCTCAGCATGTAAAGCTGGGGGAAGAAGAAGGAAGGGAGGGACATTTGGAGTTACGACGCTTTATCTTCCCAAGATAAAACCGTTATCCCAAGATAACCATTACGCATGATGGAGCCCTGCTTTCCTGGAGATGGCTGAACACCTGCCTGCTGATGGGAAGTAGTGAATTAATTCCTGTTTTGCTCTGCTTGCGTGCGGAGCTTTTGCTTTACCTGTTAAACTGTCTTTATCTCAACCCACGAGTTTTCTCACTTTTATTCTTCTGATTCTCTCCCCCATCCCACCGGAAGGGAGTGAGCGAGCAGCTGTGTGGTGCTTGCTTGCTGGCTCAGGTTAAACCATGACAACTACCAAAGTAGTAATTTTTCTATCAAGCAAAATGACCAGCACAAAATTTTGAATCCTCTTTTTTCCTTAAAACCTATGCATTTGTTTACTTTTCCTATTCTAAATCACAGAAAAAAACCCAAAACAACCTTGAACCTAATGCTACTGAAGTTAATTTGCTGTCCACTGCTCTGTTGTCTCCATTGCTGAGCTCCATATTAACTTTAATGGGGTAGGACTGATCACTACAAACTATTATTCATAATAACAAGACACCGTGTCTTTCCTTAAGTCATGACATGAGCTGAGGTCAGAAGAGAGGCTTTAGCTACTTACCTGTAAGGGGTGGAATACGAAAAATATTTCCTGGGCTTTTGGAGTCCAAGATGCACCAGTTGATTCTGGCAGAATACAACTCAACCCCAAAACTTAGCTGTTTTTCAAGTAAATATGCAACTATGAAGAAAGAAAATTTCTCTTCTAATGGTCTCGATGAATATCCATGTAAGAGCCTCTGTGTTTTTTTTTTTTTTTTCCTAATGTAATGGGCAATTACTTATGTATGGATCTTGGCTTTTAGTTATTTGCTGTAAGATTCTCCAAATGAGACATCAGGGAGTCAGATGAAGCTCTGACTGGATGTGTGATTTGTACAGCAAATTAGAACATATTTTCTTACTAGAGAGTCAGCATTTCTGGTGGCAAGCTACTTGCTCAAAATTTTATCTGTCAGGTTCTGTTGTGAGGAAAGGTAAAGCTTCATGGAGAGGCATACAGTGATGGTTTTGTGACTGTGAAGATGATACAGTGGAAACAATGCAGAGGTAGAGATTTGCTGAGATCACAAGGACAACGATAGAATTAAGAGAGCTGAAGTGTGGTGTACTCCTACCAAGGAGACTGAAATTGTGTGGATGAATTTGATTGTTCAGCTTGCTTCAAGGGGCCGAGAGCTGGACTGCCTGAACTCTATAATACTATGAACTGTCAGCAATTTTATAGTAATTTTTACAGATATTAGTTAATGATATTGTGTATTCAGTTCCTGAAATCCACTTTTCAGTATTCCATTATGATCAGCCACACAAATGATCCAACAATTTGTTTTAATCAGCTGTTTGCTCAAGTACAGTATGATGAAAAATAAAAGTACAGTAAAATAAGAATGCTTTCTTTCAGAAATTAAAGGAAAGTGCTTGTGAAACTGCAACCTTTATTTCAGCTGAAGTTCATATTGCTAAATCTGTTCTTTTCTTCCCATATTTTGTTAACAAAGATTATTTTCTAAGAAAAAAATCACAATGAAAAATACTTTAAGTAGTACCCATCCTGCTAATAGACATAACTGGGAACATTGCTTTTGAACGTACATTTTTTTAAAGGTTTCAATTCAAGTTAAGAGGTCCAGGAGTTCTTGATTTCCTTTAAGATAAAACCAGCATTTGGACTATCCGATCATCCTGGGCACTTATATTCCTGAGTCCTGTGTTGTGACTTAGAGGATTACATTGCTTCAGACGCTGCTGGAAACCCGTAAGTGGTCAGAGGATTGAATGTCACCTGAAAACAACACCTGCCTTTTATGATCTGTCTTGGAGCTTGATATATTTTAGCTTGCATAAGTCTCTCGACTGATTGGAACTACAACAATTAAGAGAATTTAACAAGGTCTTAAACAGTTTACTCATTTGCTTTAGTTCCTGTATTTTTAAGCAAAGGTTCAAAGGCCTGTCTTTAGTTGGAACTACAGGGCACAGTAATTCATACGGAAGCTATAGTTCATACGTCTACGTGAATTGTGACTGTGCTTGTTAAGACATTTGCAGTAGCTTACGTGTGCCGTATTATTACTGTTGTGGTTGCTGTTGCTTTTATTATTCTGCTAGAAAAGTCTATGTTATCAAAGCTGAACAATCAAACATGTTTCTGGCTCATTTTACAGCAAAACTGTGTAGAAAGTTTGATCAGATGCTCCTCCTTTCAAATGTTAAGAAAACAGTGTAGTCAGGACTAAGGAAACATTTCATTCAAGACCTTAAGTGCTTCTCCATCCTACACAAAGATTGAACTTCATCAGCATCTCTCCTGGGTCATAAATTTGCGTAAAGACAGTTCATATGGAGAATGCGTACTGAGTTTTACCTTATTACTGCACGTCTGTGTATGTTGTATCATTTATGTTTGTCTCAGGTAAAGTTTAGCTGAGATAGGTGATGGCTATTTTATTTAAAATTGATATTCTAGGTGGACCAAGAGGCAAACTACTGTGTTAAGCACTTTACAAATAGAAAGCCAATGACAGGTACTGTCCTAAAGAATTTAAAATTTGCTTGTGATTTGTGACAATTTAGAGAACTGCCTGTAAAATAGCAAAATGAAAGACCAATTAATAATGACAGCACTTTTCCAGCAGAATGCAAAAGCAATTCAACAAAATCCTTCAACAACTTTAACTATATATACAGATTTTTGAACTTCAGATTGTCAGAACATGCATGTCTACAAAATGTTAGTCTCTGACCACATTATTTCACTGTCCACTGAATTGCATGGTCCACAGCACTTGGCAAAGCACTTCTGTGTTACTGATCCGAACTTATTTTGGAACAGACAAGGGCTCTGACACTGTGCAGCTGAAGACAATTGCCGAAGCCACAGAAGGCTCTCTTAAAATACCTTCATCTTTCTCTTAGAACTAGCAGTCGCTGTTATGATGACAGGTGACCTAAGAAACCTGAATTTCTGCCAGCACATTCTTGAGTCCCATTATAGCACCATATAGGTATTTTTCACCTGATGTGGGAACTCTGGTATGACCTTCTCTGAAATTTACTGACTTTATTGTAAGTGGTATCTGTCTAACACTGGCAACACCTTCATACATTTTAATGAGCTGCCCTGAAAATAATAGACTTTTGTCATCTGGTTCAAAATACCTCAGCTCTGAAAGGAATATTTTGCATCAGCATCAATTCATAGACTCATATTCCCAGCCTCTCTTCCTTTACATCCTGGAGGAAAAAGACAGCTTGTTCTCATTTTAATGTGGCATGGGACATTGTTTTGTTGTTGATCTGTTTATCCTCAGCTTGTAATTTATTTGTATATTCAAGTAACTCATTCTATTTTTAGTTATTAATTTTGTGCTGCAGCTATAGCCTAGATTACTATATCTATGGCTCCATTCCAAGTAAGTCTGTTGAGCCAATGTAGCCACATGATAGTCTGATGAAATGCTGGCACTTATTTAGCAGTATTTTTCCAGATGTCAGTGGGTTATTTCAAAGAATACAATCTTTAAAAAAACTTAGAGCAACAACAAAAACATTGTCCCCAACAGCTATTCCTATGCAGTGACTGCTACCTCTACATTTGTATGTATGAAAATGAGACATCTGGTACTCTAAACAGTGGCAAGGAGCTGTATAACAATGCTTGATTAGAGCAATGCCTTGTTGAATGCTGTCTTTTATTTTCTCTTTTGAAAAGTATAGTACATAACTCATACCATTGCATATTAAAGTATGACAGGCATTAAAAAAATGTTATGTGATATTTTTATTTTTCTTACCCAAGTTCTACTCAGGCAGGCAGGACTAGTACAATTCATCTTACTGCCCTACTGATCCTCTATAAAATGACTAGCACAATTATTTAAAAAAAAAAACATATAATGAACCACAACAGCTACCCAAAGAAACTTTGAAAGATGGGAATTATTATTCTTTTTCAACGCAAGATCATTGAATGCATCAACTAATTTCCTTAAACGCTGTTAATGTAGTAACAAAATTATATATTTTACTATATTAAGGGAATACATTTAGAAAAATCTTATGGATTATATTTATACAATGATCCTAATTTAGCAAACCTCTTACTGTTAACTTAAGAGTTAGCCATGTGGTAAAGTATTCAAAGTAACGTCAAATAAACTTCCCGTATTCATGAAGTTAGGCATTTATTTAGATGGCCTATTGAACTGAGAAATTAATCATTTGTGGTTTTTGGGATCACACTTAAAAACTTATTGAATTTAGTGGAGAATAAGCTGTTACCAAAAAGAACATTAAAAATTCTCTAGAATACTGCAGTGGGAATACATTTTCTATTAAATTGCCTGGGACTTTTCTGCAGATGGAAAGTTGAGTTCATATAATCCCATCTGGGAAAAAATAATCCAATAAAGGAGCAAGCCCTCAGCTAGGGGATGCACAAGTCAATAGCAATGACATTTTGTGAAACTTTACACATGCTGAAGACACACTTCTTTATGGGATTTTAATACGACACTCAATATTACCAACATTAGACAAAGTGTCTGAGACAGCATTATCAACACTAGAAAATGTCTCATATGCACATATATTGACATAACTGCA
Source organism: Phaethon lepturus (assembly GCF_000687285.1). Lineage (NCBI taxonomy): Eukaryota > Metazoa > Chordata > Aves > Phaethontiformes > Phaethontidae > Phaethon > Phaethon lepturus. Next base: position 74,398 of record NW_010525536.1, on the reverse strand, counting down.
TCTTTGTGTTGTTTTTTTTTTTCCTGTCTTCTCTTTTGAAAATATTTCTCCATGCTTTCCCTGGCTTTCTCTGAAATATATAAGGAACATTATGTTTCAAAAAAAACCCCCAAAAAACACCTGAGAAAAGCATTTGGAACTTTTGCCCAGAATATTGTCATGTACATAAGTTTTATTGCAGCAAGAAATGCAGTGTCTTATTTTCAGTTAATATAACCATTTTTCAACAAGCCACACGCAGGCTGCCTTAGTTATACCAGCTGAACTCAGATGTGCTAAGAGGATCACAACAGTTGCTTTAGTCTTTAGGGCGGGCAGCTTAACCAAAAACTCATGGAAGGAGACTGGACAGAGAGAAATGAAGAAGTCTCCTAAGCTGAAGCTAAATGGCCAGTGCTTTTCCTGTTCTTCCTGCTCTGCTGTCATGCTGTGGAGCTGTGGTGCAGCAGACAGGCTCCAAGACTCCAGCCAGAAACCCCCCTCCACCTCCACTGCAGCCCTATTCTGAGGGTGCTTTTGCAGTGCAGTGACCTAAGCTTTCAGTTCCAGGCATCCAAAGTAAATTAAAGATTTTAGTTTAAATTCTCTGCTAGTATAAACTAATGCAGCATCACCAGAGTCAGTAAAGCTTTGCCTATGTACACCAGTGGAGAAATTAGTCCTCTCTCTATAGAGATCTTGCAGTTCTGCTATCATGGAAGACTGATTTCCTGTCAATAATAAATGTCCTCAGTATCCTACACAAGTCTTCAGTTTATCGCCTCTGGACATTTTTTAATAGCTGCAAGTCTCAAGATGGAAGCAGATTTTTATGCTTTATTTTGAAGGGTGAGGATTGTTCAGAAAAGATACTTCCTGAGCTGCCCAGGGAAAAGACTATTATAACACTAGCGTCGTTCAACCTATCAGCCTAACTTGCGTAAGAAAAGAAACTTATTTCTTTGTAGCTTGTCTTTCATTTTCACATCCATTTGTTCAAAGACATCTGAAAGTCCCTGAGCACTGACCTGAATAAAATGAAGAAGGAGGCTAATAGAGTGTTCACCTACAGTATTGTTTCCTCTCTTGTTATTAGATGGATATGACCCCGTCTTTGATCTTCCTGCAGATGGTACAGCCAAGGGTGCTGGAATAAAGAGTGCCACATTCCTCCTAGGGGGAAACAAAGAAAGAGGAGTACAGCGGGAATATGCACAAGCAAGAAAATGGCCACTGTGGTAATTACAAGTGACAAAGATAAATGAGTAAAAATGTGTGAACATGTTCCTCAATGGGTCCTTAAATAGGTAGAAAATGTAAAAATGCAGCATGGGAGTCGATGAAGGCAAGGTGAAATGATACTGAAATAAAACCAGTACTTTCTCTTTGATTCAGTAACCTTGTAAGGGAAATGATTAAAGAAATGCAATATTTTTAGTTTGTTTCTATCTCTTGGTGGTTCTTTATATACTAGCACACAGTTTATTTTTCAAGGGTATATCTCCTTATTTCTGACTGTTTGTCAAACACTGAACCTATGCCTATTGTCAAGTAACAGTGAAACAGTTGCTGTTTAGGGAGAGACTTAAGAAAGAAAGAAGGTAACTGCTTTGCTGTGTAAGAGAGAACTTTAACAGAAAGGACATTCTACGTATTTGACTGAATAGACTACATAGGTTGCTTGCTTTCATATGTTTATCCCAGTGTCTTGTTTGTTCATTGCTGAGGTGGTTAACTTTTGAACTATGCAGTCGAGAATTTGAATAAAGGAAGAACTATTGTCCCTCTGACACTAGAGAAGAAACTTCAGAGTTGCTATGGATCTTTTTTTTTTGCTTGAAGTTTTTAAAAATGAAATTACTGAGCAAGTCTTTCCAGATTACAAAACATGCATTGCTGGCTTGAGTCATGGATCAGTTCATACCATATTGGTACTACAGACTCAATGCATCTACCTCTAAGCCAAACCGAAAAAAACCCCACCACCTTGTCCTTGCAAATTTTGTAGATGTGAGTCAAAAGGTAATACAGAAAGGAAGGGCTGAAATGCTTTCTTTTACATTTTTCTGTGGCTTCCATTATGACCATGTATAAGCACCACAGAGGTACATCACCACTTTATGCTGGCAGCCACAGGACACTTCATCCCAGCACTCACACAGTCCTGCTGCCACTGTGCTGTTGCTGTGTGCGAAATGCTCTCTTGATTATTTCTGTACCCACGTGCTTGTGATGCCAGCCTGTGACTGACACTGGAAGAAGACGAGCGAATGGTGAACTTTTCATATCTTGTCTTAGATTTCGTCTAAAATACATTATTAAGAAACCATACTGGATTCAGGTACCCTCCCTAGCTCTGCTACTGACTCAGTTTGTGACATTGGTTGAGTCACTTAATCTCTCTGTGTCTGTTTCAAGTGTCATTTAACCTTTCTGTTTCAAGAATAAAAGACTAATGTTTCATTCCCCCCAGCAGCTTTGTGATGTTCAAAGTTTTCAAAATAATTTGAGGTCTTAAGGTAAAAATGGCTTGCCACAAAATTCAGGAATGTATATCCACACATCTTCAACTGCACATGTTAGGACGGCATTTGCTTTAGCCCTCACTTATGATATATGCTATTTCCTTATTTTTAAGGTAAATATATCAAAAATCATATGGACCCAAGTAAGAGCTCTGGTGCTGAATGTGATTAAAAACTGAAATATGAGCCCATTCACTCATACCATCTGTCTTGTTAACCCTCCAGAAGGGAACAACAGTTCTACATAGTGATTAAAGGGTATGGCAGATAATTTTATCCTGCACATTTCCTGACTGATTAAAAAGTAGGGAAATATATAATGAAATAGTTAGGAATTTTATTTTCTTTTAAAAATAAACTGTCAGGAATATTAGAATTATTTTGGAGTGGCACAGCAGAAGTTTTTGAAGCCTGAAATGTGTTGATTATCCCCCAGCGTGTTGATTCTTGCACTTGGAGAACACAAAGGTATATATTATAAACTCACGCCTCTCATAAGAGAATCTTAAAAGCCTGTCTTCCATATGGCAGCGACTAAGGGGGAAATGTCAATTTGTGCTTTTTCTTTAAACAAATAATTAACAGCACTAAATGAAACAAAGGTAACTTAGCAACAAGGTATTAATTTTCTCATCTAGCATTTTCTAAAGAATTCCTACTGAGGCCAACCATGAGCCTTGTGCTGTTTATCTCTTTACCTGCATTTGAGGCATTCCACTTCTTTTTAGCAGTGCTGTCTGTGAAAAGCCAACAAAATACGAACAGTGATTACAAACTTGAAGTGCAAAGGAAAGACCTTGAAATAGTGTTAACTCCAGTATTTCAGTACTCTTTATAGATATAGCTTCTCTAAAGCTGGATGAATCATTTGTAGCAAGTAAGCTTTTTCACTAAACCTAGTCCTCTGCATGTTTATGAAGTGTCAGTGAACAGACTGCTTTTTGAAATTAATGTGCACATTATTTTAAAGCGTTTGATAAAGGCCTTATCCAAAGTCCACAGAATCAATGGAAACACTCCTATAGACTTCTCTTGACAGAGGCCAAATACAGTGTGCAAACATATTTTATTTGATGGATTGTTCAGTGGCTGTTTACTGCAAGTATTTTTTAGGAATATAATTAATGCCATTCAATGTGGTTTTATAGCAAATAAGTCTTGTCAAACAAACCTTTTACAAATTTCCCTCAAAAAAGCAAGTATATAGCTGAATGATTAGTGAGACATTTAACATGTATGAATGAGGCATTAATGTATGAATGTAAAATTTTAATTTATTTAATAACTAAAATTCTGACAAAAAGATTAATGTTGTGAGATATCATTGAGAAACATGGAGCTAAATCAAAAATGAATTAATATGCTGATCAAAAAAAAATATAAATGGGAGACTGTTATTAAGAGGTTTTGCTTAGGGAGTTTCTGCAAGCTTTTCATATTGAATCCAAATTTATTCAATACCTTTCTCAGTAGTTACTTGGTACAATTTTTTTTTATATATATATATATATATATGTATAGGTAGAATTGGTAGAATTTGTGGAGGACATAATGAAGACTGGCAGTATGCTTAAAAGATGAGAATTGGTCTCTCATAAACTGACCAGGCAATTTAAATAGACTATTAAAATAATAGAGCCAAAGTTTTACATGTAGGAAAAAAAACAGTAAAAGAAGTAGATCTATAGAATGGGGAATAGAGTTACTGAAAACAACAACTGTAGGAGTCATACATGTTGCTACTGAAAGAGTGACCGAATCAAACCAAGCCAAGCTTCGGCCAAAAGATTTGTGTGGTCCTTGGGCACGTCGTGCAGGTAAGTGGGGGTAGCAGGGAGTTTGCCTGCGTGTCCGCTGCTGGTGAAATCAGTGCTACGTTGCTCCACACAGATCGAGGGTTCATTTGTGAAAACTGAAGAAGATACGGAGCAGAGCCACAAGCATTGTCCAAGTACTGCACAAAAATGAGTTGTTACACAAGACTTCAGAAGCAGCATCTAGTTTAGGCTGTCAGAAGTAAGATTGGAAGGTGACCTGAATAAAGTGTGTTAGCAATCCCACTGGATATTAATTGGCTTATTTGCACTAGTGGAAGAAGTCATAACTAGAACCAGTGGCAGGAAACAAGCAAGATAAATTCAAAGAAGAAGTTAGTCACCTTTTAAAATATTTTACTTTTGCTTCCAACTATGCAAATGATTAATCACTGGAACAAAACTACCAATGAAAGTAATGAGTACACCGGGGTAAATACTGGCCATACACAACTGTTGTCCCTGGCACGCAAAAAGAAAGTAAAAAAAGTAAAAGATGTGGTTTAATTAGGCAGCAGCTTCATTAACTTTACTCAGCTGGGATCTATAGCAACAAATCATATAAAGCAGCTCATGAGTCTTTTTTTCAGTTGTTTCTGCTTGTTGAGGCTTCTCTCTGGGTTTGATCCCCAGGTCCATGCTAGGGCCAGCCTGCACTTCAGCCAGGACAAGGAAGAAGCTGGAAGCGAGTGCTGTCTTCTCTCTGCTCTGAATGGTAGGTCTCCCTCAATCCTATTTCACAGGGCACAGAAACAATTCCACCAAGCATAACATCACCTTTGTGGGAGCTACTAGTGATCAGTTTGGCTGACTGGCCCCTGCCTGCAGCTAGTGGCCAAAGAGGCAACATTGCTATTTTTAGCAGGAGCTGAAGCATTCTCCCTCTCTGTCTCCAAGCTCATTACTGAACTATATAAGTGAGATATAATGACTTGTCACATACTGGAGATCAGATTAGATGATCTAACAGTTCCTTCTGGCCTTAGGTTTTATGAGTCCTTCACAATCCACTTTGTGTGCTGCCTCATTGGTCCCAGGAATCGCATGCCAGTGCTCCCATTCCCTAGTTTTTATGACGGTGACCTTTATGAACAGGAGTTCTTGAATAATTTAATGGAAAGGGGGGAAAGTGTGAAAGCAATCTAAAGTGAGGTAAATGAGCAAGAGATAAGAAAGCCTCAGAAATGTTAGGACATTTTAAACCTATTTACAGAGCATAATAGTCTGCCTGCATAGAGAGACACCAGATTTTAAACATCTGTTTTCTTTCCTGAAGTAAAGGAGTCGGTGGAATGATGTTCTGTCACTCACAATGCAGCATTTTTTATGGCAAGTTCAATACTTTTACTCTCGCTTTGCTGCTCTCATTTCCCTAAATTCCAGGCCCACGTATAAGATTTGAGATGGCTTTGTGAACTCTTAAATTATGTTTAATAGTTAATATCTTTGACTAAACAGTGTCTTTTGGGCTTTATCTGCTATAAGAAGCGATGGCGTATTCTCAGAATACTTCCTAGAGTTCCTCGGTTGTTCTGGAAATAATTTGCTACAGGTCTTTAAAGGGTGTGACATTTTTCCCCAGGTACAATAAACTAACTCCGCTGGCTGATGTGTGGCTGAGTAGCGTTACTGTTCTGTCTATTTGCTGCTTCCAGGGACTTTACCCTGAATGGGAACATTACTGCAGAAATCGGTGTACATTTCTATACAGCCACTAAGTTGTTATGTATTGCTTTTGTTGCTGTGCAAATGGAGAGGCCTCATCTGATTGTGCTTCAAGTGGCTGTGGAAATGCCAGCCATCGGCTAACCTTTAACTTAACCGCCTTAATGGTGTTTTCTTTTCTGCTTTTTTTTTTCTTCTCCAAGGAATGTTAGCATTGGAAAAGTTCAGTTTTGTGAAAGATATTTTCGTTTTACTTTCCAGAGCTATCAGAGCATTGTCTCACTTTTTTCTGATCTGGCCAGAACATTTTGAACCGACGTTATCTCTGAATGGCTACATTATCTGGTGAGTCTTTAATTTTTTTGTTGAAAGTGAAGCTGAGATGACTTATTTCCATGGAGAAGCCTTCTGTATCTTAATGACTCTTAAAATCAGTTTCTTTCCCAGATGAGTATACTAATTACATTATTGTACTTTCTACATTTCAGTCAATTATAGCCACACATTTTTCTTTTGTGAATGCAGCAACTTTAGGATTGTGAACAAAAATGAAATGGCAGCTTCTACAAAGAATTGCATCATAGTGTACGTGTCTCTATCGTAATGAGTCAAAATGAATGTAAACGCAAATCTTCAGAAAAAAACAAGTGCTTAACTCTCTTTGATTTCAGTGACACACAGATGCCTTAATGCTTTTGAAAGTCTGTGTTATCGTTACTTTGATTTTCCCCATTAAGCAGAGTAACAGATCAAGAATCATTTCTCCTTGTCTGAATAACAGAATACGTGAAAAATTAATCCCTGATAGTTATGCATTGGCTTTCTGATCGATAGACAGCAAGGGTGATAAAATCTTTCCAATATATTTTTTAGTTTTGATTGTAATGTAATAATGATATAATGCAACATTTATTTAGATAATAAAGTGGACTTAAGAGGCTGTAACTCTTTCTTTTTTTATATCTGCAGTGGAAAGCTGTGAAATATGTAAATATTGTTCAGTATCTTAAATGTAAATGTGTATTTCCCTGTAGCTATACTATGAAAGGGGCTAGACATGCTTTAAATGTAGCTTGGCTTCACAGTATTCCAAATATCTTTGTAAAAAATACTTTTAAGAAGCATGAACGTATTTTCATCTCATGTGGGCTTTATGTTGATTTAAGAATGATTCAGTTCCAACCCAAGGTTTTTGACTCTTTAGATACACTACAGCCATTGTGGCATCCAAAGAGAAACTTCAGTGTTAGCAGTGTTAGCAAATACTTAACTTTCAAGAAAGGTAAAGTGGGTTAGATGCCGAAGCGATATTTGTGCGTCTGCTGTTCTTCCAAACCTTCTGTCTGGTAATTATTTAATTTCTAAATACATGCAATTTCTGTCACGCCAAGATTAGAAAGCAAATGAAATGGAGGGCTCGTGAATCAATTGTATATTAAAAAACTCTTTAAGTAGATTTTCAAAAAGTAATGTGTTTAACATTCAATGTATAAAACTTGACCAAAATGGCAGAACTTCTTATTCAATGTGAGACAGATAATTGGCTCTGTCTGGGTTATTCTATTATGTACCAAAGAATACCTTTTATCAAAAAATAATAATCACCAAGAAATTGGGTTGAACCTTCACCTTTTCCCCTATTACATAGAAAATAGAGAGGCTAGATAAGTAGCTTATAAAATGAAGAGTGAAAATGAATAAGGGGTAAAAAAGTAAAAGAAAAAAAAAAAGAAAGAAAGAATCAGGTCCACATGATATTACCCTTGCTGTAGGTGGCAACTGACCAATTAACAACTTTCTGAATTTGTTTTTTATCATTTTGAGAAAAAATTAATTAAGAACCAGCTTCTGTTTACTTTCTTATACCACAAAGATGCTGGGTTTAGTTTCAAAGTTAACTGCTATTCAGTTTTTTAGAAAAGGGGGTAGAATCTGCCTTTGAAAAGTAGAGAACACCTGTACGAAAATCATTACATTGTTTTTTATCATTTTGAGAAAAAATTAATTTTTGAAAAGTAGAGAACACCTGTATGAAAATCATTACGTTAAGGAGTAGATGTGACATTTTAACAGTATTCTCTAACACACATATGAAGCATGCCATCAAACCCCATTCTGCTCATCTTCCCATCTGGTGGCAAAATTATGTTTTTTCCTCTTTCACTTCCACTTTAGCATTACAGTAAACTGCACTGTGGCTTTCAGACACTAAGATGTCAAACTAGAGTATGTTAAGCTGGACTGTAAATGAAGATGAATGCATGTCTCAGCAGAAGGGTCAGACATAGGAGAAAAAAATTGAGATTGTTTTTCCTTTTCTCAGCAGAAGATTCTGCCCTCTGTTTTCACAAAGGGCATTATAGTTGGAATTTGGTAACATAAAACTAGAGCAATATGGTAAATCAAGCCCATAGAGTACCACCTCACTTTTCTTCACAAAGAGGGTCACTTGTACAGGCTAACTTTAATGAACTAAGGAAGGCACATTCTGATCTTCAACATGTATGAACACTTACTGTAGAGGCAGGAATCTGTGTGGGACATGGACAGTACATGTTATGGAGATCAGATTAATGGACAAATGGGTCTCCTATGAGTTGAAAACTCAATATGCTTGAATAAATTGCAATGTCAAAATAATCTGTACCCTCCTGGGCAAAAAAAAAGTTGAATATAGATTTTCCTGATTAGTGAAACATCACATTTTTCTCAAAGTTTTAGAAACTTCAGAGTAGATTTTGACAATTACCCTCTCAATTTCCCAGTAAGATAGAGACTGCGGAGACAGTAATTATATAGTTAGCTTTCTGCTTAAAAAAAAAGCTTTTGTTACTAATGCACCATTTTTACAGAGAACTTCATCTAAGTACATGTTTTGAACTGCTTTTGATATAGCAAAAAATTTTACTTAATGTTTGGAAAAAGGGGAAAAAAAAGGATACAAGAGGGAATTTTGCTTTGCTCTTGTTAGGATGAGAGGGATTTTACATTTTGCTAAAGTCAGAAAATTTTACTTTACTCGAGTTAAAGAGTGATTGAAGAACAGACATCTTTGTAAACTATCCCTGAGGTTCCTTCGTCTGATGCTGTTTCATCCCTTGGAAGCCTTTGAGAGTGTTTCCAATTGTGATTTGAAGTTGTGCCATTTATTTTACATAACAAATTTTGGTTTTGTCTCATTCAGTATTGGTGATGGTGTTTAGGTTTTAGAATTAATTCAGAGCAAATGCTTAGGAGAACTTGAGAGATATGATACACATGCCTGACAGCAAATATTTTACAATGTCTGCCTAGTTTTAATGATCTATGTGTATTCCTTTCCCTCAGACTGTTCTACTTTCCAGGTGAATTTATAATGACTTAGTTTCTAAACCTATGTTTCAAAATAGTATTGTTTAATATTTTAAAAGCTGTGTCAATGTTTTTACTGCTTCCCTTAAAAGTGGATCTGTGGATGAACTGAAATGTTATCTTGAAAATCATTAGTACTGAAAGTAAAATGCTATCTGTCAGTATATTACGTGAAATAATCACACAATCTGACAGAAATGCAGAATTATTTTCTATCTTCCTATTCTTATGTGTTGACCATTTTTGTCCAATTTCATTCTGATTTAGTGTAGCAATTTAATAATTTTCCTTTATCTGTTTACATACATGAAATATGCACTGGACTGATGATGAAGAATTTGTCAGATCTCAGCATTATAATGATTTTTTTATAGACTGAATATATATGTGTGAAGGAAGAAGATACATTGTTGTAACCAAGGGAACAAACTCTTTTTTGGTATACCCAGACAGTATCAGAAAATTAAGAGATCAATATTGATGTCCAAGAAAGGTGACATGGTGATGACAAACATGCTGATTAGTATAGCTTGCATTTGCTGTCCTGTATTTCTGCATTTGCCTGTTGTCTTTTGGGTTAAGTTGTAAGGACCAATGTTTGGAGTATTTTGTACATGGAAAGCAAGCAAATTATTTCATGGCAGCATTAGAAATACATTGCTTTGTGATGTTCTAGTTTTGAATAAATAATTGTTTATGCATTAAAATGATATAATACTTTCTATTTCATTGGCTGTTGGCCAGGTATTAAAACAGCAACATCTGGCATCTGGCCTTTATTACAAGTGATCCTGATTGGATAAAGTGTTTATGTTTTGATGTACATGGCCTTTGATAACTAAACATGGATGAAATTGAGATAATTACTATGGTGTGAAGAGTATTTTGTGTGTCATAACCCAAATTTCTGCATTTTTTTTACTCTGAGCAGAATAAAAGTGAATTGATTCATATAAGTGTTAGTGATGATTACTGAGACAACTGGCTAATGAATTATTTACAGTACCAAGATGTGGGATTTTTCCATTTTTTGTGCTGAATGATTGAGAAGGCAACAAAATATGGTTTTAATTCATACTTGGTGCATACAATGCAATGTACCTATTTGGTGATGGCTGGGCAGGCTATTAGGCAGTCAAGAAGTCTCCTTAGCTGAAGCCTGTAATGCACTTCTAAATGTCTGTACACAGAGAGGCCACCAGGAAGAGGCAGAGACATGCACTCTATTAACATGGCCCAGAAATATAAACAGTACAGGTGGAAAGCATGACCTCATCTGGATAGTGAGAAGAAAGTTCTAGCACAGCTTGAAGCTATCAAGGACAACATAGCCATGACTAACTGACAACCTCAAACTGTGTGACCACTACCTGGGAATAAGATGTAGATAGGAGAAGACAGCCCAGTATATGTAGAATGAGACTGAAACAGAAATTGGGAAAGACAGAAAAAGATTTCAGAGTAGTTGTTTTTTCTTTAAGACAACACAAAACAAAAAAGGCATCATATTGTGGTAGAGAATGGGTTAGATAATTTCAGTTTTCATTTTAGGTCTAAAACTGGAAGATGTCTCATTGGTTATGATGAGAAGAGATTTAAGACAGACTTAAGACATGGACTGAATAAAATCTCATGAAGTAAACAAAACAGAAACCATCCATGCTTTCTGTTTCAGTGCTGATGTTCCAGTTCACCATGTAGTTTAGACAGTGTGATTTAGAGTGGTGGGGTCTTTTTCTCTGCGCCCCCCCCCCATCCCCCTCGCCATGAGACTGCCCTTTTTGCTTGGTTGTATGTTCTTGACACAAGAGATGTCTCCTGGGCAATTTCATTTCGTACTTGTGGTGACGTGATGGACAAGGTACACATAGAAGAACAGAGTTCCACAGAAGAGAAATATGCTGTTAAATATAATAATGTTACAAAATAAATGCATAATTCTAATTTTTCACAAAGTAGAGGATCAACTTGGACAAGGAACATAGGCAGCTACTTAACGTCCTCTTCAGTTCGTATCACTCTACTACAGTGGGAGCCTGGATTGTCATCGCACACCTGTGATCACCTAAGTAGCCACTGGATGTCACTGATGATCCACACAAATTCAGCTTAACCCTTTGAGCATTTTCTTGTAATGCATGGAAGAGTCAGCAAAAAGGGCTCTTCCATGACCTTGGGGATTTGAATTGTCTACCATCAACATCTTCAACAACAGATAAATAAGGAACTTCCAAAAGAAATAGGGATATAATCAACAAGGCATAGAATGAGTTAAGATACTTCAAAGTACTATTTGAATATGATATGACGGGTACTTATGACTCTCTTAAAAACATCATACCAAGCCTTCTTATATATTCCAATACATAACCATCTAAGTGGAAGGACATCCCTCTCTAGTTTTGGTCTGTGTTCTTTTTACAGTGATTGGTCTGTGCAAACTGGCTGGAAATTTGGTGAGTCTTATTTAAATGTTTCAACAACTCCAGGATCTTTCTGGAAGGACTGCAGGAATTCCTCCCCTTATCTGGGGATTCTAAATTATCTTAGCTGTTTGAGAGAGAAATAATTTTCCAGCATGTTCTTGCCATCTGAAAGGTAAAATCCCCAATGCCAATCCATAGGAAAGAAGTAGATAGCTGCCTACCGTAGCAAGAAGAGTAGTGGGATGAGAACAATATCAAATACAAAGCATCTATATTCACCAACAAGGGTTGTTTCCTCTTATAATTGGCAAATTAACAATAATGATGAGCTAGTTCTTTCCATTCTTTACTAGTGAATATATTAAGAGGAGAGCAGTGAGAAGTGCACTCTTCTGTTGTTGAAACAAGGCTAAAAAGAAGCTTTTTCAGGCTTCTGGTGCCATTGCATTCTATCTGGACTTAAATGGCTTTTAAGGTTTTCTTCTATAATGAAGAATTTTTGCTTCTTCAAGCGGCAGCCATCTCCTTGAGAAATCCATGCATCAATTAATTAGTTTTTTTCTCTAACATTTCATCTTTGCTTGTTGACTGATGCTAATGTCTCCTTTTTTTGTGGATGGTACAGAGATAGTGATCAGAGCTTTAAAGACTCCTTTACGGATAGAATAAGGCAAATCACAATGAGCTTTTTGCACTGATACAGTTTTAGATAGCTCATTAACTATATGCTGTGAAGCTAATTGAATCTTTAAAGACAACCCTAGCATGCTCTTGTGCTGGTTTTGGCTGGGATAGACTTAATTTTCTTCATAGTAGCTGGTATGGGGCTGTGTTTTGGATTTGTGCTGAAAACAATGTTGATAACACAGGGATATTTTTGTTATTGTTGAGCAGTGCTTGCATAGAGTCAAGGACTTTTCTGCTTCTCATCTTCCAACCAGCAAGTAGGCTGGAGGTACACAAGAAGCTGGGAGGGGACACAGCTGGGACAGCTGACCCAGCCGACCACAGGGATATTACATACCATATGATGTCATGCTCAGCAAAAAAAAGCTGGGAGAAGAGGCGGGGGGGGATGACATTCAGAGTTATGGTGTTTGTCTTCTCAAGTAACCATTACGCGTGATGCAGCCCTGCTTCCCTGGAGATGGCTGAACCCCTGCCTGCCCATGGGAACTAGTGAATTAATTCCTTGTTTTGCTTTGCTTGCTTGCGCGGCTTTTGCTTTGCCTGTTAAACTGTCTATCTCAACCCATGAGTCTTCTTGCTTTTACTCTTCTGATTCTCCCCCCAATCCTGTGAGCAAGTGGCTGTGCGGTGCTTGGTTGCCCAATGTGGTTAAACCATAACAACTCTCCAGTTAAGGGTGTTTAGCTGCCTTCTTGGAATTGAAATTGGTGTAAAATGTTACAAGCTGATAGGAATTTGTCTGTATAAGCAACTCAGAAGCTAACAGATAATGATCTAGGAAACTGTATGCTGGTTGAGAGGAGAATAAAAATTATGGTGTTTTAAAATCTGAGTTTTCTCTAGTTCAGTCAGATCCATCATCCTGCCCCTGACTTTAGACAACAGCTGTAGAAAAATGTAAGCCAGCCTCCAACCTGTGCTCCACTATAAAGAGTAACCGCAAGCCCATGAGGAATGTTTCAGTCCACACTGAAGTATTCTGGCCTCCATGGAGATAAGTTATTCCTCAAAGTATACAATTTGACAATATTAACATTAACTAACAAATTGATTTCCTACTACTGATTATTAAATTATCTTGCCTTTAACAGGTGCTCTCTTTGCAGTGTATTCTGCTGGAAAACTACACACAGTCTAATGAGAAGTGAAAACTCCTCCATTATTTATCTTGAGATGAATAATTGCAATGTATCTTCATGAGTGAAATATTGTCACCTGTTTTGAGAGGACTTTCATTTGTCGGGTCTTGTATCGAAATAGCGCTTTCCCAGCTAGTGTTGTAAAACCTGATGTAGATTGAGTGGGACCTGAAAATGATGGGAGATACTCTTACCCCTCAAGTCTTCTATATTAGCTGCCTAAGCTGGCTCATTCATGTTTGTTAAGAGGAGAAAGAAGGGCTCTTCTGGAGGAGATTGAGAGATTCATAAAGCTATGTTGCTTTACAAAGTACCGCAGCACAGTAAGGATGTTAAGAGTTACTGGTCTTGTGCTGGCATCCATACTGTATGTTTTGCATTGGGGTTTCAGTGGAGTTTTGCTTCACACCCGTTGATTAATCCCACTGACTGAATGTCCATTAACAGCTAGGGCACACAAGGTATATATTCTTGGGTACATCCCATAGTTTGACTTCCTATAAAAGGAATCAAATTCATGTGCTCAGATGCAGCTCTATAATGCAAATCAAAGTAGAGAAAATGAAGATTTTTCAGGCTATGCACTTAATGATACCCTCCTAAACGGAACTAAAATGCTAATGTGTACACACTCTAAGGGTGCTATAAGCCTCTAAAGAGATTGTCCAGTTAGTGTAGCTGATGCATATACCTATCTCTTTTAACTTATCAAAGATAAATATTGCTATATACATTTAGAATACAGTTCAAAAGACATATTCTGTCTTGCTTCAATATTTTTTTCCCTCAAAATTTGGTAGCTAGATCCAAAGATAAAAGAGTTAGGATCTCATTTACTTCCTGCCACTGATATATTTAGTGATGGCAGGTAAGAAATTTAGAAGAACAGAAACTGGAGACAATTTTATTTTATCTTCCAGGAAGCACTCCAAGGTGGCAAATCCTTTTCTCCTGTACCTTGCTTTGTAGGCTTTGATATTGCCAGATACAGCCAAACCCATGACATTGTTTTGAAAAACAAATAAGATTTTCAAAACCTGAGATGCTTAAAGAAAACAAAACAAACCAACTGCAGGTTCTGAAAGGAAAAAGAAAATTTTCACCATTTTTTCCCAGAGCAAATATTTATAGATTAACTGCCAATGTGTGTGTTTCAGGAGATTACTATACATATGTGAAAAAGAATATGAATAGAGAAAATTAAACTACAGAAATAGAATGAGCACTTACTTACAAACTGTGGTGACAGATTTATTAAACTGAGACCAGAGAAAGAAAAATGAGTCAGAGTACGTTTAAAAACATCTGTGTGATTGGTGATTCTTTTTCAGAGGCTGCTTAGTACAGAACAGACAATATAAAAACCCAGAAAACATCAATGCAACAGGAAGTATAACTTGGCACTTTCCTTCTCAGGGAGGCCTTTGTGCAGACAGGGGTGTTTGCTCTGTGCTCATACACCCACCCCCAGCCCACCCCACCCTACCAGGGAATTTTTGCATGTTCTTCCAAATGGATTCAAAATGGTTTGAAAGCATCTCCTTCACACCAGGATAGCCTGTGCAGTGAGTTGCTTTAGAGGTCGTCTCTGAGTCTTCTCAGACAGTGGAAAAATCTGAATTTAGCCACTGAGCTATGGCATGTCAGGGAACGGTGGTGAAAGCTCCGTTGTCACCACCCTTGTTAGAGGAAAATATCACTTGTTCCAGGCATTGGTACTAACCTCCAGGAGGAGATGCAAGGCTGTGTAGCAAGTGCCTGTAATAAAGGAAGCAAGCCCCAGAGATGAGCTGGGTTTAAGACATACCCTCTTGTGTGACTTTCTTTTCACACACCCATGCTGGTGGCTGTGGATGTAATTTTGAGGGACCTAGTTCCGTCCACGTAATGTCTGCAGGACCCAGCTCTCTAAACCAGCATAGTGAGCTCCATTACTAGTGGTCAACCATCTTACCCGCTGTGTAGGCTTAATCTATTACATTAAATGTAGACACTAAGGGCTAAGCAGTAGTTTATCTGGAAAAGAAAAGGCATGTTTCTGTCTGTTCAGTTTTTGGCTACATTCATATTTAATGCCTGCTATTCAAAACGCAACCTTTTATAGAGTACTTAATTTTGCATGTAATGAACCCCACTAGAGTTAACAGTGGGGTTTGAATCCAATATGTTAAGAGGCAAAAGCTCAGAATTTGCAAGAGTTATCTGCCATGACTTTAGTAGTAAAATTTCTCCTGACTTCACCTATTGCAGAATTAGGAGAACACTGAGTCCCTTTGAAAACCTCACCCTGAGGGTGAGACAAGGCTCTGTGGTCTTTAATATTGAGTGGTGCACTGCTGGATCGTCCGGCATTAGAAATTTGAATCAGCACAGGAATGAGCTCACACTTGTTTTGTCAGATTTAATCAAAGGACATGAAACGCAGCATATGCCATTTTTATGCTTTTATATCAGGTTATGCTTGCTATGGGAAGGCAGAAGTCTTGTGATCCAGCAAAAAGCCTGCCAGTATGTACCGGAATGTTTTGAACAAATATGAGATGACAAAGTGAGTTTATACTCGCGTAGCTGACAGAGTGAGGAAGAAGCGTTTTCTGTCATGCGGCTGCAGCATTTTTGATCTAGTACTAGCTACCTTACAGATGAGTTGGCTACATCATTCAATCGCAGCCTGAGTCTCTCAGGCTTTGCCAACATGGTGTTTAGTAGGTAGATATAGGCTTTGCCTGTGTGAGCTCTGGGTGGGTCAGATGGGACCCAGCTGTAATCTTGCAGTTGTACAGCTCCTGCTGGTCTGGAGTTGGTCATGAGTGATCAGATCCTGTTAGGAAGCTAGTTATGTTGGTTTAGGCTCAGGCCCATGCAAACAGTCTGCATGTTGTCTGATTATAATAGCGCAGAGTGAGCTTATAATTACTCGGAGAAAAAAAAAAAAGAAACGCAGCAAGCTTGCATGATACTGCAAAATACTGCCCAGATGCCACCCTTAGACAAAACCCACGGCATACTCAAATGTACCTTTTGTGGGTCACCTGTTTCAGAGAAGGGCAAAACCCCAGTGCACGTTGCACTGCCCTGTGTGAGTGTTGAGCATTGTCATCTGCTTGCACTAGTGATAAAATACATACATGTGCCAAAGCCCATCCTGGTGACCAAAGCCGAGTTTATCTATTGGCACGTGACATTTTGTGCTTGCACACAAAAGAAAACTGGACTGAGTTCTCTTTGAAACAGTAACTCTCTGTGGTAGCTGGGGCAGATATGCAAACCAGGGCTAAAATGGGTGCTAACGTGACTGGAAATCAATAGCCCTAGTGTGTTAACTTAGGAATGCACCAAAGGTGTTTCCTTGGGTTACAGTCAGGACCCCAGGTATCTCTGTTGTAGACTACTGTTTTCCCTCTTTATTCTGTCTCTATTCACAGCTCCACTACACGTACCTCTCACAGAGATCAGCCTCCTAGTGACAGCGGTTCCCTTCTGCACAAACCAAAAATTAGTTGCTAAGAGTGGAATATTGAAAAGAATAGTAATATCAAGATTTCTCCTTCAAATGATGTTTACTGGTTTGTTTATCTGGAATTTTTAAAGGTGTTTTGAGGGCATTGAACTGTCCTAAGCTTCCTGAAAGTCAGCTGTGGTAGGGAGCCTTTGAAAGTCCTAACTTTAGCAAAAATGTCACTGTCTGTCTTTATTTGTATCTCAGCACAGTCAGACTGTGCATGCAGCTAGCCATTGTGGCTTCATATAGCACTTCAAGCTTCTCCTTCCCCTATATTATTAATTACATTCAGTTATTGTCCCATTTTCTCCTAATTTAGAACAATGTTTTCCAAGAAATTATTCTAGTAAAGACATAGCTTCCTCTCTCAAAAATACTCATGCCAGGAAAAGATACTCTGGTTTTCTGAGCAAAGCGTGTCTCTACTGCTAGCCATCTTCCATCAGGTGTTGCCAGCTGTAAACAGAAATAAAGCCGACATCTAGCTGGCATTTACCTCTAAGCCTTACCTTTGTCTTGGCTGCTGACCAATACATACATGCCTCTGGACCTGTCTGCAGCCTCACTGACTTTGGTGTGAAGCTCTTCAGTTTAGAGGATTGGCATGTAAAACCCATCAACCATGTAAGTGGGGTCTGCCGAGTGCTCTGTCATCCCCTGAGAGAGCGAGCGTAGTTTCACCAGGTTGTGATTCCTAATTTATCCATATAATTAAGCTCATTAGGCTGAAGTTAAACTGTGTGAATATCCTCCATATCTCTCCATGTATTTTTAACTGTGCCTAATGTAACCATCCTGATCAAAATGAAGGTTTCTGAAATTCTAAAAGGAATAGTGAAGAATGAATAATAACTCTGTTTATCAGTCATAAGGTATCTTTTACGAAACAAGAGTTTTGCTATTAGAGAAAGCACCACCTTAGAGGTGAAGTAATTCACTGTCATCCAGTAGGTTTCTCTCTGTATTCTCCTATCTCACCCCTTTTTATCTTTAACAGCTCAGAAAGCACATGTATTTCAGCCTAGGATTTTTTTGGTGACACTCTTCATAAAGTTTCTGCATCCTTCTGTGTGTGGCGCAGATGCAAGGAGCTCTTGATAAGGACGTGCGGGTTAAAGAACAAGAGCTTTACATAATACATTTAAATTGTAAAGTGCCACTGTCTTTAACTGCGTGGGGAGGGGCGGGCATTCAAAAGCCCGGGCATTGTAGCATGTACTGTGGTAGTTACAGATATTTGCTATATGATCAAACTTAACGAAGCACTTCGCGGAGACACTCTGAAGTCTCCCTGGGTGGAGGGATGCAACTATAGCAACCATTAAACTATGGTTGTTTTAATAGTTTAAAACTATTTAAAAGTTTTTAAACCTTTGTCTCCAAGATTTGAGGTCCTTTTCATGAAGAAAATTTTGTGGTGATTTGGGAAATAGTTTTAACAACTTTAAGAAAAAAAAATCAAAAATATTTGAACTTCAGCACTTCAAAAATAAAATGTTTTGAGGGCAATTCTGTATAATACTAATGAAGAAAAAGGAGATGAAATATTTGGGATGACACAAAATTATTTTGTTCTATGTTCATTTTCCTTCCCAGGAAAACAAAAATATTTTCATTTTTTTGAACAATTTTCATTTTTGCTTGACTGAAATCGTGTGCATGTGTGACCAGGAAACTGAAAATTAGTTATTCCCAGAATTATAATCTTAGTTCTTCCATTTAACTTGAGGCAATTACCATTACCAAGATAATTTTCATGGCATGAGTAATTTACTTACTATACCTTTGTCATTAATAAGCACAGATGGATCATAAACTGATCCATAATATGTCCCCATTCATCACAGCTTTGAACTGAAACAGCTTCAGACTAGGCAGGTTAATCTGGCCTACCTGAGCAGCCCATTGCACAAGCAAGAGTTAGTAGACCTACGTCTGATCTTACTTCTTGTGCTTTCTGTAATCATAAGGGACTAGTTGTGAACCCATCTTGTAACTTGGCGGTAGAACCGATTTGGAAGTTTTAGTTTCACAGTCCTAAGAGATGTTGAATCTTTCATGGCGTGCAGTTGAAAGGAAGACTCCAGGCATCACTGTATCTCTCACGAGAAAAGGACAGTACCTTGGAAATATGATGGGAAAGTTCCTGAATGTTTGTCTGCCTTTTTCAAGCAAGATTTTTTTTGTTCTTGTCATTTACTATTTCACGTGATCTTGTCTATAGGCAGTCAATGCCTGCACACCTCTCTAGCTATATAAATAATTACAATCATTGTAAAAGATTGTTTGACTGGGAAACTAGATAGCTTTTAAACATTCTACTGGATTATGCTGGATATACTATTATAAATCTTCTGCTAACTTTTATATGTGTTTATTTTTTTACCTGATAACTTTTACACCTAACTTTTGTACCTTTTTATACCTCCTACTCTCCTTCTTAGGCTGCTTCTAAAAATAACAGCCCTAGGAATTACTCGTTTCTTGATGGTTTTTGTTTCTTGAAAACTCTTACTCCCTGTGCATTTGTAACTTCTAATTTCACGTTTTGTTCACTTCTACACTTGATTTATACCAGGACAAGGCAGCTTTGTTTCTCTTGTTTCTTTAATGTTTACAAAATACTCTCTGGGTAAAATATTCTGCAAGGAAATCTTAGCCACATGTATGGTTTAAAAATAAATAAGCTCAATTCAGAACTCAGGGAAAGTGCAGGAAAGGTGCCAAGCTGACAGCCCTTCAGACTCCAGCCCTGTCTGTAGTTACAGGATAACAACAGTAATGGAAACTGCCCTCCCTCCCCCCCAATTCCTTGAAAATTGTGTCTTATCCTAGTCTCAGGGTAACCTCCCCCACATTCATTAAATCTTTGGCATCTCAGCTAGGGTTTGCAACAGAGTTGTTGTTACTGGTGGTGGTACTTAATGTGGAAACATGTGCACCAGCAGCTTAACTGAGACCACCAACTTGTTGGCACAGTACCCCTGTATTTTTATTAATTTGTGTGGATCACGTTTTCCTCAAGAGTTAAGAGTGAAATGTACAGGTCTTGCACTGGCTTTAACTCCATGAATCCTGTGCTGTAAATAACAGACTGGTAATAAAATTATTATGGCAAAATATCACAGGCTGTGTAAAACACTAAGGTAGGAAATATTATCATGGAACAGCTGAAACAAAAACTCTCTGCAATTGTCATGCTCAGTAAAGGAGTCAATATCCAAACTTATCTTAAATTTTCAGACTTCAGGAATATACCCACACCTTCCGTAATCACAACAGAATAATAATATAATAAATCAGTTTTATGAGTCCTGTCTCTATTAAATCATGTGAATAGTAATTAAATTGTGCAATGAAGGAGCCACTGAATTCAATTTCAGCAAAAATCATCTTCCTGTCCTCTTTCAGGAAAAGGATTAGGTTTAGAGGTGAGAAGTAAATGGAGTGAGATAAAAAGGACGGGTGTTCCTCACACTGTTTTTCAACTATGTTTTTCACTGTTTGGCATAGAAGGATATTTACAGTTCTGGAAGTAAACAATGTATGGGTAACTGAAAATTAGTGTTTGCAATCTAGAATCCAAAAAAACCCAGAAATCTAAGCTTTGGGATTTAGCTGTAGGGTAGTAACAGCCATGACAAGTGATTGTTGCAGATATCTATCTGGGTCAACAGTAGCTGAGCGGCTCACATTTAAAAAGAGGCATTCTCATTCCATTCAACTTCTCTCTATTAAACACATTTCTTCCACCCCAGCTCCCAGCCTGCTAGCGAGGTGTACAAGTCACATGAAAGCACTGCCAAGTAGGCACTAACTGGTGCCCCAACTGGCAGTCTCAGAAGACTGGCCGAGGAAGGAGAATGACATAATTTCCAGGTTAGCTCAAAGGCACTTTGGGGCAAACGTGGAAAGCTTGCATGCTGCTGCCTGTGTTTACATCTTTTCCAGCACGGTCAGGCCAATGCTTTTAATGAGCACCAATTTTTCCCTTCTGAATATTGTTTTAACAAAGAGTACCAAGCTTCTTCCCCATCTGAGCTGCAGACGTTACTGAAACTAGATCCTTTTACACACATGTATGCATATACATATATCCACTGCTAGGGCTTGTGTTCAGTATTATGTTAAAAAGTAGACCTTTATAGGAATAGAAAAGAAACTTAACTCTAAAAAGCGTTTGTCAGCAAACCTGAGCCTATGTGGGCATTGTTCCTACTACCTGTGAAAGTTTGAAAAGAAGAAATCTTAATTCTTTGGAGGTGTCATTTTGGTTCCAAGCACAATTATTTTTTTACAGAAAGAGATTTCAAATGACTGTTGCCTTGCAGTTTTGTTTCCTCGGATGGGTATATTTTCTTTATTATTTTGTTGCCACTTCTTCACCTATACCTACATGATTAGTTCATTTCAGCACAGGGACACTGAGCAGAAGTCTGACCTGTTACTCAGTGGAAAGCAGGGATTTCTTTTAGTCTGAAGACAACAAATGATAGTTCTCTTGACCTCGTGCCAGAGGTCTGTATGTCAGTTTGCATTTGCTTCTGAAATGAGTTTTACTCATTTTTCAGTCTGACTTCTGACATTCCTAGTGGTGTGTATAAACAATAGAGAATAACTGTTTACATAAGGAATGATTTTTAATACCTTACCCTCTTGTTCCAGTTTCATTAAAGTGAGTTTAAAAAAAATAGTCTCAAGTGTTATTTTACTGTAGCTCTATCACAAAAGTGTTTATTCTGGGGCTGCTTTTTGTGTGTGTGTTTCTTTTTTTACCCCCTCACTATGTGTTTTTTTCAATATTAGACTTCTTTGACACCAAATGATCCTTCCTGAATCAGACAGCCTATTTTCAGTAAGATGCTTCTTTCGTGTTTAACTGGTTGGTTCAGAAACACATCCTCACTCTCAGGACCAAGGGTATATCCTGGTACATCTCAGCTCTTGCTGGGTGGTGACCAGGGTGTGTACTGTTCCCCTCCATTTCTTCTTCACAATTTAGACATGTTGCCTGCACAGAAGCTTCAGCACACTCCAGTCTTTGAGATGAAACATGTATGTCTTTAACTTTGATGTGCCTCCGCATAGGGCATCCAGTTGAATTCATTCTAATGAAGTATATAAGAAGTACTTACATACTAAAAGTTATGCGTGTGCTGAAAGGCTTTGTCAAGTCAGATTCCAAATTTTACATTCTTTGGTATTTAAGGCCTCATTCAAGATCAAAACAGGAATGTCCAAATGGACTTGTAACCTTTTCATACTTTTCATGGTGCTTGGGCTCCCAAATTTCTTCGATATTTTCATGAGCATGCTGAAATTCAATTGAACAGCTGAAAATTTGTGGCAACAAACACAGGCTCTACAGCTTTATCTCATTGCAGTGGGAGTGCTGAAGTGCAGGCACTTGGTAGGGATTCATACGCAGGCCTCAGCTTGTTCTTTCTGAAGTGTGAGAATGGGGAGCTGCCTAATTTGAGTTAGGAATGCTAAAGTAGCTGAGTGTTCATATCTTAAAAGACCAGTGAAAAGCACTGTTTGGATGAATTTCTGCAGACCCTTCAATATTGGCATTTATGAGGAAGTGGTGCAGAACTACATTGAAGATCAGCCTCAGAATACTCTTACTCCTAAGACAGTGGCTCCAAAGTAAAGTGTTGCTACCTCAGCAAGCACATATGAGAAGGTGAGACCAATCCAAGCTTAGCTGCAGAGGTGAAGCTCCCAATTGGAAGTGAATCAGGAGTTCAGGACGTGAAATGAGGGGAAGAGTGCATTAGTAAAGAAACTGGAAACCTCCCATCGTAAGAGAAAAGAAAGGCCAATATTATTTTGATAGCTACAAACACTTTTGGACATTACTGTGTTTTCTTACTACACTGTAGAACAGGGTCTTGAAGTGAAGACTTATCTTAGTAGCTTCCTCTCCGCCCGCCCCGCCCAGGGCTGGAGTGTAGAGAGTACACTGATGACATTGCAGCATTATTTAAGTGGAAAACTTAAATGTGTGCTCAAAGAGTTAAAGCTACCCTCTTAGATATCTTGAAAAAAGCTATCAGTAGATATTTGCTCTAACAGAGTGTTGAACTTACATTGCTTTTAGCACAAGATAGCATTGTATGATGTGGAGGTTTCATTCTACTTTAGACAGTCTGGATAGTTCCACTTCTTCCTATTCAAAGCCACTGAACCAAAACCACTTTATTAGATAGTCTTGCTGAGACAGCCAATTTCTTGTTTGTCACTTGAACTCTCTGTACAGATGTTCTTAAAGAAACTGTGCTTATCAGAAATGCTGCTATACATTATGGGTTCCAAAAGTACTTTGACCACCTTCAAAATATAATAGCAAAAAGAGAATAGGACAAGAAGTTAATAATAATGAGTTCTCTAAAGTGAAGAGCAGAGATAGTAATTGGTACCTTCCAAGTACTTGGTAGTGATATAATTTTTGAAGGCCTTATATCAGTGTCTACTACAAAAGTACAACTGTTGTGAAGTAGACTGTGTCATTACACCATAAGGGTTCTATAAATAAAGCTATTATATTATATATAAGTACAGAATAGATGAACATTGTATCTCTTCAGTATAGCTTCCTCTGCTATTGATAAAATTGCAAGCCCTTTGGGTACAATTTAATCCTGAAATGGCTTTCTTGGAAAAGAAAGAAAGAAAAAGGAATTTTTAATGTTTGGAATCATTGCTAATCTGTTTTTGTTGGAAATCTTTTTGATGTCTTTTTGTTTTACAAATAACAAATCCACTGTAACTTGTAAGTTGTATTTGTAGAAAGAGGCAATTTAATATTTAAGCTTTTAGTTTACTGTTTTGAGTTTCCAGTTCTACGTAATGATTTTTTTTTTCTAACAGAAGAGGGAAGAAGCTTATATTTGCTATAATAAAGGTGATAGAGCTATTCAAATATTCTTTCTTCAGTATGCTTGCCATCAGTGCAATAATCAGGGTCCATTTTCATTCCAATACAGGCAAGGAATGAGA
The DNA here is from genome assembly GCF_000687285.1 of Phaethon lepturus. Classification (NCBI taxonomy): domain Eukaryota; kingdom Metazoa; phylum Chordata; class Aves; order Phaethontiformes; family Phaethontidae; genus Phaethon; species Phaethon lepturus. The sequence goes on along the minus strand of NW_010525536.1, from coordinate 50,305 downwards.
ATGAATCTTCCTTTCTTCCCACTGCTTCAGTAATACATGGTAAAGATCTTTCCCTGTTTCCTCTGGGTCCAGATTTCCAGCTTTTCACTTAAAATGTATGACCATGGGAGAAAGAGAATAGAACGGATTGTTAACCATGGTAATTATGGGACTCATTCATTCCTGATTACTTCAGTTCTGTCTCTCATTTATCCCAAGTGTTGGGCACAGTTTTCTTCATCGCTTGTCTTTCAGGAATTGAAGTAAAGTAAGTCTCAGTCTCTGCTTTGTTGTATGGGCTACCCTGCTGCTCCTTTCTGGTTTAGCACTTACTTTGAACATGCCAATTTCCACCTCCATTTTAGGGTGACAAAACAGAAGTGCTTTATTTACTCGACACCTTTGTTATTCTCCTGCTTCAAACCTTCTAATTCCTCATTCATTGAGAAGAAACAGTACATTTGACAAGTCACACAATACAAATAAGAAATAGTGAATGATGAATGGAAAATAGAGGTAACATTTTATGGTTATTTACCTTAAGGCCTCTTTTCACTAGTCTGGCGTTACAAAAGGATCTCAAAGTCAGAGGAAGCATCTATTTTGAGGTGTCTTTCCGCTGACAGATGGGTGGAAGGGAGATCACTATAAATAAGTAAAAGTAATAGTAAACAAACAGATAATGTCAAAAGAAAAAACATTCAAACCATTTACAAGTATGTATGAATAATATCTGTGTGACTTGAGCTTGCTTTGGAAAAACAGATTAAACAACTGTATTACATGTCACATTTGTCACTGGTAATTTCTCCCACACTTACAAAATGGTCTAATTTAAGACAAAGTTTGAAGGCAAAAAAGACTAGACTTATTGTGAAATGAATGAATTTGGAGATGACACTTCTGTAATTACTATGGACAATGATATCTGTGAAGTGCTTTGATGGGGCTGCATACATAGAAAAAGAGACAATCTGTTACATCCTTTATACTGACTCGGACATCAGAGACCATGCTGTGCCAAGTTTCTGTGGTCAAAGACAGCAGAGATGCAGGTCTAAGGGAAATATTGAGGATTCAGTAAAGATTTAGGCTTTGGTAACTGGGTTGGATGCTTCTTTAATCTGGGATCCACAAAAATGAACCTCAGGAACTACCTTTCAGCTGAAGACTGCCACAGCACAGCAAGTTGTACTCATGGCTTCGGCCTCAACTATTTCAGATGGCAGAAATCAGTCAAATTACCTGCTTCTAATTTTGTGGGAGAGCAAGGCCTGTTCCTCATCCTCAAAACTGAATCACTGCCACTCCCTAGAAATATTTAGTGATTCATTTTCTTATGAAACTTAAGCAACACATCTGACAGCTTAGTTGCTTCATGTACTCTCTGACGCCCACCCCACAATCTTTCTCTTCAAAGCCCTCTGCCCCCCTTCCCAATTGCTTCGTTATCCCAGCCCGTTTTATGGAAAAGCCAGTAAATGTGTAAAAAGATCCTACCCTTCTGAGTCAAGGGCCACTTCCACACTAACTCCTTCAAAATGCATGTGAGCATTTGCTTTATTCATCAACTTTTTGCATAAGTCTGTAGTCACAAAGTGTTGTAAAGGACTTCTCTAAGCTTAGAACATTTCCATCAGGCGCTAATAAAATGAATGTAAAAGGAGTGAGATCCCTATTTAATGTCAGAGCAGGGCTACCCGACCTTTTGCTCTGCCCATCAGAGGGAAAGGAGGAGGGCAGAGTGGAGGTGAGTACGGAAACAGCGCGTCGCTGGGCTGCAGACGGGGGTAGGAAGGGAATAAATCGTCCCTACTGCCCCATCACCCACTCGGCACAACTCTCTGGCCACCTGGCTGACACACGCCTCTGGCAAACGAAGTCTCTTTGCGGCTTCCGTCAGGAAGCAACGGGGAGTATCCGAGAGAGAGGTTTCCTGGGAGCTAGAATTGGAGACAGAAAACAAGAGATGACCTTTTCTTCTGGCTTTAAGATAACAGAAATGACAGCTCTAATATTCCCTAACCCAGAGTAACAAGTTTGAATTTGTTTACATTTTTAAATATAAACACTCAAAAGACTTTATCTCGTCAGTCATATTCCATCCCAGTGACCACGTTAAACAGTTAGCTCAGAGGTGGTAAGAGGGGAGGTATATTACTGCATAAAGCACAGTTGCAACTGTAAAGGTTGAATGACACTTTGAAAGTGGAATCTATCCATTAATAACTCAGATCGTGTTTTTCTCCTAAAGCTAAATCAATGCCTTCTATTAAACAATTTTTTTTTGGTGTCGTTCATACTTTTTTCTTCCAAAAAAGGTCTTATTTGAAATTTCTATTCTAACGCCCCTGTCATTAATGGTTCTGGAAAAGATAATGAGCCTGCTTGCAAGCCACGGTGAGCAGTTGTTCATGTAAACTGAACCACCGCCTCCACCAGGCGCCGAGTTCTGTCTAGTCCTAAACCACCAGAGCACAGAGAAAAGTCTCTGGCCTCACTTGAAGAATCCACCCTAGGACTGTGCCACCAGTGCAGTGGACTTCATGAGAAAACTACCACATTGTCACAATGACCCAGCGGTTTTTAACAACTCCTTGTAGCAAGAGTGGTGATCCTCGAATAGTGCTATTTCCTCACATGTGCCTTAGATATAAGTGGAATGATATCTAGCATAAGAATGTAACAGCATTATGAGATGTTTCTGGTGTTTTATCTTTCAGCTCACTCTTTGTGTTTCCTGGATGAAGTTGTGAAGGAAAATGGTAATAATAGTTCTGGTTGAGCTGTTTAATTACTTTTTAGACGAGTCTCCTGTAGTGATAACACTCCAGTTTCTTCTGTCTTTGACATGAGCCTCGTCTGGGGACTGAAGGAGGCTGGGGGAGGGGAAAAGAGGAAAATGAATCCTCCCAAGTAATCCTAAACAAGGTAAAGAACTGCAATGTGTCTGCTTTCTCTCCCATTTTGTGTCACAGAAAACTCGCCTTTTTTTCAGGAGTGAAACACGCCGATTCAAATTGGTACTTATCGTCTTTCTTGGCAAGTTAAACATCATCAGTGGTAATGTTTTTAATTGAAACTGATTCATACAGTGCCAGCAGAGTTCCTTTGGAAGTCAGTTTTGCACAAGGGAGTGAGAGGGATGAGCTCAATGAAACGAGGAACAAACCAATTATAGAGGTCAAACTGAACAATAAACCCATTTTAAATTAAATTCTTCTGAGTTAAAACATTTGGCGCTTAGACCCTGTCAATACAACATGTTCTGCTTCTTATATTCACCTGCCGCTGGCCAGTGCCAGGGACACTGCTGTGGGCTTTTGTTCTGACCTGATATCACAGCTCTTGTGTTCTTAAAGATTGACCACTAGCAGAGCTGTATTGCCCCAATATCCTAAGTCAAACATGACTAAATTAGTTCTGCACTACTTTTAGAAAGTTCTCTTTGTTTTGTAGTGCTGTGAGGCAAAAGCATCAAAACTCTCTCTCAAAAAAAAAAAAATCAAATGAGACCTGCAGCTGAGGCAAGGACAAATTATTTCAATAGGCAAGGGATTGTTTGAGTCTGTATTTCTGTTTTGAAATGTCCGTCCTTTTGCTTTAGATCTTGACATGCAGCCACGCTATTTTCCAAAGGATTTGAACAGCCATACAATTACACACACAGCCTGCATGTGTGCACACATCAGCCCCCCAGTGGTGATCTTCAGTTGGATTTTTTATCCTTTGTACTTGTATTTTTGAATGTGAATTAAAACAAATTCTTATTTTGTGCTTTGTTTTCAAAAGCTTGCCTACAGTTTTCCTTGGCTTTTGTCTTCTTCTTTTATCATTTGAGCAATGGGACATCAAATGAAGAAAAGAAAGATCAAGAAAATGATAGAAGGTTTGGAAAGTAAGATCTGTGAGGGGAGAAAAAGGTTAATAAGATAAGTGGGATGTTCAATCTAAAGAAAAGAAGACTTAGGGAAAACATGATAGCTCTCTACAAATATGTAAAGGGACAAGGAAAATTATTCTCATTAGTCACCCAAGACAGCGTAATATGCTGGAGCTGTTGCAAGGAAAATGTAGGTTAAATATTATGAAAAAATGTGAAACTATAAAAACAGATAGACAATGAAACAAACTGCCAAAGGATGTTAGGGATTCAGTCTCCAGAGGTATTGAAGGTGAAATAGCTACTCATCCATTAGAGATGGTTTTGGACCAAACAAATTAAAAGAAGTAACATGACACAGGAGGGATGAAATGGATAGATGACCCAGCAAAGGTCCTTTCAGACTCAAACAATTCTGGAGATGAAAGACAATGTTTGAAGGAACACAGTAAGACGTGAAGAAAGGTGCATACAAAGTGGCAAAAAAAAAAAAAAATGGAGGGCTATTAAAAGTTATAGTGCTTAATAGCAAAAGAAATTAAAGGCTTAAGTTTTTAGTATTAAAAAAGTAAAAGAAATGCCTCATCACTGCCATTAAGCCTGAATCTTGCCAACAGCTTTCAATACTTGCGAATATAGATATCTGGGTAATCTTTTTGCGCTGAGATGTCTATGAAAGCGAGTGCAAACACACTGAATGTAATCCAGAGCTTTTATAACCTTGCATTTCCCTATTTTTATATATGCATCCAGGCAGAGCCTTGTTGATGGAGGGGTAGAGTGTTACTGGATTATTATAGGAGATACTATAATTATTGTCAAAAAACCAAAATTAAATATTTTTTATGCTTTTTCATTTTGACACATAACTTATTCTCCATATAGCAATGTTAATTTCACTAGACCCACTTGAAAATGAAGACACGAAGCATTATGAGGAAGAATGGTGCAATCTGGCCTCCTATCATGTGTAATAACTATAACTATTTATTAAGCATGAGGATCATTTATGACTTCATATTTCCCATTCTACTGAAAGAAAAGATTAACATACGTTTCCGATACACTTTGGCTTGATAATGCAATTCCAGGGTCTAAATTAATTATGAATAGTGACTTTCATCCAGTGAGAAATACCAAATAAGGACACATTGCTTACACTTGGTAATACACTTCCGTTTAGGTAGAAAGCATCAATATGGCCATATCTGGGAACACAAGCAACATTACTGCACCCCACTTTTATGATGATCAGGACAAAGAGTGAGAGAGGTGACTGATTGCTTTTATGTAGACTAGAGTGTGCTGGAATTCCTGCAAACCTGGTGTGACAGCTCTGTGGCCTTTTCCTGAGCTCATGCATTGAGAAAGCAAACGAGCGTTGCATTGTAGCACCGCAGGTCAGAAGGACATTATTTTCTTCAGGATATGTATTCGCACAAGAAATAGCCCAGATTTGCAGGCTTCTGCTATAGTGATATGGTGGGTTGACCTTGGCTGGACAGCAGGTGCCACCGAGATGCTCCATCGCTCTCCTCCCCTCAGCAGGACAGCAGGGGGGAAAATAAGATGGAAAAAACATATGGGTCAAGATAAAGGCAGTTTAATAAAAGCAAAGGCAAAGGCCATGCATGGAAGCAAAGGAAAACAAAAGATTTATTCTCTACTTCCCATCAGCCGGTGATGTCCAGCCGCTTCCCAGAAAGCTGGGCTTCAGTACACGTAGCGGTTGGTACGGAAGACAAACGTCTTAAAAAACGAATGCCCCCTACTCCTCCTCCTTTCTCTTAGCATTTGTTGCTGAGCTGACATCATGTGGTGTGGAATGTCCCTTTGGCCAGTTTGGGTCAGCTGTCCTGGCTGTGTCCCTTCCCAAGATCTTGCCCACCCCCAGCCTGCTGGTGAGGGGAGGATGTTGGAGAGACAGCCCTGATGCTGTGCGAGCACTGCTCAGCAGTAGCCAAAACACTGGTGTGGTATCAACACCCTTCTAGCGACCCGTACAAAGCAGAGCACTGTGAGGGCTGCTGTGGAGAAAATTAACTCCACCTCATCCAGACCCAGTACAAGTGACTATCCTGCAAAGCTACACTCATGTGTCCAGCCTGGTGATTTCTTGCACATTTAAGACCCAAGGAGCTTTTGGGTTTGCTTCCTTCTTAAATAATTTTTAAATTGTTTCACCACTGTTTCTGTGGGTTTATGGAAACTTATTCTCTGGTTTTAAGCCTGTCACTACATCTTTCTGTTCTATGACTTTTCTACAGAGGACAGTGGGAGGACCTAGGCACTGTGCTGGGTCTGAACAGTGACAAGGCACTGGTGGACTGTGCGCAGTCCAGTAGTTATGGCTGCATCCCACAAAAATCATCTGCCACCAAGCCGGGCTTTAACCAATACTGTGGTGAACCAATTTAGGCCTAATGTCCCACGTAACTCTCAGCTGAACAGGTTTATATTGGTGGACAGGACTGAGGAACAAGAAAACTGTCCAGACCCTGGTTAGCTCCTTAACCTCAATACTTGCACAATAGCTCAAACTGTGATATTATGTTATTTCACCTTTTTTATTTCTGTTATCAGTCATGCCTCCTATCTTACTCTTTCTTTGACTCATTGCATCCTCTGTCTTATCTCTTGATTCTTTCAGTCAAGGATCATGCTAGTGTACTCATACCAGAAAAAACTCCAAATGCTGATAAACACAATAAATAAAATATAATTAAGGTTTACCTATTGGGTACATGGATATTATTGAAATATTATTGAAGAAAAATCCAACCAAAGTTATACTGTTATTCATCATATCTGTTTAGCCAAATACAGCCATCTAAGGATAAATTCAGAAATTAGATTTTTTTTTTCAGTAATTCTGTATGGGTAATCTCTGCTCGGTTAGTCAGATACTCTGTGCGAAGGCAGAAGAAGGTGCCTATAAACCATGGTTGCTCAAAGTACCATGACAATCTTACACTATCTTCTGTCTGAAATGTCGTGTGTTTCTATTAATGTGCAATTAAATAATACAGAAATTTCTTCCTGTTGATGTGACATTGTGAAAGTATCAGTTTCATTTCTGTTGGTTGATTAATACTTCCATGATTTGTAGTTGTCTTAAAATTTGAGAGTAAATAAAACTAAAGGCTTTTCAAGGAGTCTGAAGAAAAAATTAAACACCTATTAGAAAATTCAGATTTTTATGGTGTCTAAGATTGTGATGCAGAAAGTTAACACACATTTTTAAGAATTTTAGTTGTTATCTCTCAGGCATAAGATTTTTTTGTCCTTCCTCTTTGGTCTGGCTTTTGTTCAGTCAGATTTCACAAAATTTAGTTTCAACACTTTATAATACTGAGGTTTTTCCGTAACAAGGTCAGTGATGCAATACTATTAGTTGATACCCAAAGGAGATCATTCATTAATTTCTGACTGTCAGTTTTTTCTTATTATTAATAAAGGTAATTTATAAACATTTTTTTCCTAGGCAAACATAATTGAAATATTTAATGTACTTTATACCTTTGGAACTTAATCTTGTAAAAAACTACAACCAATTCCTGCTTCCCACTAAAGTAATGAAAATAACGCTTGAGGAGGACCCTGTCAGGAGGCCAGGTTGGCATTCTTTTCAGCCAAGAATATTTAAGACCGAATATGTTTTTATATTGAAATATGTTCTTTTATATGTTAATCTAGTTCTTAATATGTTTGTTCTGGGCTTCTGAGCATATTCATTACCACAAGAGGAGTTCACATTGGGAAAATTCAAGTATTTGTGCCAAGATTTAACTGAATCCATAGTAAATCCTTTATTTTCTTTTTCAGTTTATGTAAACTGAGTCTAGACTTTAAAAAAACATTAATTTAAAAAATTTAATTTCAAAGCTAACTTAATAACTTTAATAAATCTCTTGAGTTTAGTTTTATGTAACCCTATGTATCTGAAAATATACATGGCAATCATCTCAAAGAATGAAGCTGATACAAGACCCCAAAGACATGTGTAAGAAACAAAGGACCTCCTAGACCTCAATTTACATAGCCAAATCCTTTCCTCTCAACCTTAAATCCTTAAACCACAGTTTATTTAATCCCTGCTATAGTCAAACACACCGAGCGTGTGTAACAATACATCAAAACCATTAGCACAAACCTTAAAATAGTGTATTGAATTTGTATAAAACAGCAAATCCTTTGAGATCTTTGGTGTCACATCTAGACTTTCTGAAGGAAACTGTTTTAAAAGTTGGTACCACAATGATATTGCTGTTTCTTGTGTCCCAAGTCCTATAACATAATGTGCTTCCAGCAATAATTTTTCAATATCAAAAGGGGGAGACTAGACATCTCCCAGAGGTGATACCAGAGTATATTGCTTTTCATCTCCAAGGGGTTGACCACACTGTAGTTGTAGGTGTGAATTATGCTTTTTATAGTATATTTAAGCTAATTCTAAACTATCACAATTGCAGGTTACATTGTAGCTGCAGGTCCAGCACTGCACCGGGTCTGGTGTGGTTTACTGCACCTCTCCAGACCTATTAAAATACTGGGTTAATCTTTGGGAAAACCACAGATGAACTTTTGTTTTAACTGGTGGAATTCAGTTTGTGTATGAACGCTTACATTGCAGTGCAGAAATGGCGAAGGTCACTGGCTCAAATTTAGCCCAAAGGACTGCTGATTGTTTAATTGCCTGAACAAAAGGAGTGAAATGAAATGGAATTAAATTCTCCAAGTCCAAATCTTGAGGAAGATATGTCCATCTATTAAAGCCCATAGTCACATGCATCACTTGGTGGTGAAGTGAGATAATACACATGCATTGTAAGCTGTTCCCTGAAGCTAATCTAGTCATGCTACAAATTAGAGGCTCCTGCTCTGTTATTGTGCTTCTGTTCTGAATTTCAGCCTCTAGGAAAGTAATTTTTTTTTATCCTAGGGTAAAATTTTCCAAAACACTTTACTTTCATTGTTGGAGAATGCATCAACATGTAAGAATTGTTTGTGTCATCTTTGAGAATGAACTTGGAAGCCTAATTTTTCTGAGATCCTTTGGCAGATGTTCCTCCTGAGCTTCTCTCAGGTTTGTTCACTTGGTACAATGCATTTTTAAAGTTACCTGTGATGTTAACCATCTGGCTGAAAAAGGATGTGAGAATAGTTTTGTTACAGTAGTTGCTGTAATTCAGCTTTAGTGAAACGGGTACCATGCGGTAAGTGTCTACATTCCATAATGACACAGTAACCATGAATCTACATTTAAACTATATTGGTGATCCAGACAATCTAAAGAAAGCTTTGTGGAGGGGTTTTGCATGCTGGGAAGGTTTACAGCTTGTTTCTTTACACAGACCTGTTTTTGCTGAAAGCTGGGCTGATTCATCATTGTGTTATTCTAATTTTATGCTGGCATAAGCCCATTTTCTTTAATAGAGTTTCTCTGGTATAAAGCAGGAGTGATACAGTAGTGAAGCAAAGGCCACATTTTTAAACTGGCACAGTCAAAAACACCAAGCCTGATACATTTTTTCAGTAGTAAATTGTAGCTGCTTATTCCAGTCAAGAGGAGCTATGTGCTGATGTACTAAACAT
>NW_010525536.1:2271-40817 GCF_000687285.1 Phaethon lepturus | reverse complement strand
GGGAAAGATTTTCGCCTCCGGTTGAATCTGAGCCACTATGCAACAGTAATACAAGATTCAGTGCAGCAGGAGAATGGACAAGAGCTACTACTACAACTACTACTACAACTATGTGTAGTATATATACATATGTATATGTGTGTATATATATGTGTATATATATGCTACTCCTTATGGTTCTGAGTTGTGTGAGAGGGAACCTATTTTGTTTTTAATCCAATGACAGTTGCATGTGAATTGAATAAATAGCCTTGGGGAAAAAAGTAGGGTAGACTTCTTAACTCTCCCTTTCCTTTTTTCAAATACATTTCCTTTTGGCACAATGGATGGCTCCACCTCCCACTGCACCTCTCTTCTTCCTTAACCTGCAGCTTGGAGAGTGAGGAGACAGATACTACTGCTTCCCAGGAGCGTGCGCTAACCAACAGTTTAGCACTTAAGAGGTAGGCAACAGTATCATGATTTTCAAGGAACTGGTGCCAAACCTGGGCACTTCTTCACATTTGAAATTGTAAATGCTAAGAAGTTTTTCATAACAGTTACGAACAAGCCTCATGAATTTAAGTGGTTTCTGAAGCTGTTGGATCACAACTTTTGACTTGGTGAGCCCAAGACAGCCCAAGCTCTTATTTCAGAGCCTATGCTCTTTCTGTATGTTAGCTGAAGGTGGCTAACAGCCTAACTCTGCAAGAAAACATTTATTCCTCATAGATGTGCCTTTTGTCTGTTTGCAAATTTCTGGAGAAAAAGGAGAAGGGTAACAGAGGGCAAATGTGGTCTGACTTGCTTTTGGCAGGTGCGGTGACCAAGATGTTTTTCATCATTCCGATCTCTAAAAATAATTGAGTGACAAACACAGAGATACCACTTCACAGGACCCAAAGCTTAGGTTACTGATGCTGAGATAGGAACAAATAAAATTTTTCTGGTTACTGAAAAGTTTATAAAGCTTTGCATCTTGCATCGTACAAACTGATTAGAAAATGATATATGCAGGTACTGTTCACATTGACTGGCATTCCCTCATTTACATGGAAAAGCAAGTAAATTCTGCTTTTAAGAAAACAGAGTGTTTTCCTAGTTTCATGTGGCAGCCACTCAACTTTCTTCATTTCTTTGCAAAATAGGAACTTCAGCATTTCATTTTTATCTTTTATCGTTAGACTCCTACAGCTTTAAAATGATTTTCCCCCTAGAAAATGCAAATCTATTCCTTTGTAGTGAAAACCATATTATACATGCAGCATGTAACTTTCGAAACTTTAGTTAGAAGCAGCAAAGCAAGCTGTCAGACATTTCAGTAATTGAATTTCCTTGAGAACTGCCTTGGTTTGTCAGCTCTGACTTTGCTGTCAAAAGAAAAGAAAATAGCCTGGGAATTAATCTAAGATAACACAGGGGGTATTTTGATAATGCCAAGACACAAACATTAAGTGTTTTCTCAGGAGATGTTTTGAGGTAGGGTTCCCCACCCCAATCCAGGCAGGTTCATTTTAGCCTTGAGTCATTATTATCTTGTGCAGAGTTCTGAGAATTAACTAATGACCTATCAAACTGCAGCACAAAGGATCCTTTCTTCCTGTATTAAGATGCACAATATCATTGCTTAAAAGGCCCAATATACCCTTTGTCAATTACTTCATAAGTGCAATTCATCTTTTACTGCTTCCGCACTTGGATTGCTTGTAAAATGTTTAGTGGTTAATTAGCCTGGAAGGAAGTCCAACTTATGAAAAATCAAGCAGTGGGAAAAAATAGCCATAAAATTAATGGCTTACTCTCTGGTCCTTATTTTATAGGAGACTGTTAATCAGACTCTGTTGGAACTGTACCTTTGACTAGCACTCAGCCTCCTTTATAATCAGCTTCAGAAGTATTCCTTTCTGGGTTTTCCCCTTTGGCCTGTGCTTTCCTCCAAAGCACTTGAATGTATCAGGAAGAGATTGACAGTTCTCCTAACAATTGCCGCCAGTCCTCTAGCTAAAGGGAAACGTGGGGCTAGTCACTTTTACTCTGTTGGAACCCACCTGGAGTTACATTTAAGGTATAAAACTGTTATCTAAACTATGAAAGTAATAAAATATATACTGCTGTAAGTAAAAGAAAATAGGCAATGTTTGAGCTGTGAGACCTTCATTAGACAGTGGATAAGACTGGAAAAGGAGAGAATTGTATAGGGAGTAAATTATTGTATTTACAGCTAGCTCTTTATACCTGCAGAGAAGATTCCAAAATGATCAGGTCCCAGGGACAACTTAGCTACTGAACACATGCTCTGTTTTGGGTCAGTCATAAGGATGCTTAGGGGAAAAAAGAAATGTTAGGCCCTCTTGCTGGCGAGATGGATAAAATTTTATTTATGCAAATTCTCCACATATTTTGGCAATTGCTCTGTCTGCAATTCTTGGACTGAAAAAAACAGGGGGTTGGTTTGTTTTTTCTTTTTGCAGGCAATTTGCCCTTCATTGTAGAGCAGATCACAAGCAGAGTGTCACTTTTTAATATGTTGTAAATAAGAAAGATCACAGCACTGTTTGTTAACCCTGTGTGTTATGTCTTACACAAAACTGCAAGCAAGTAGATGTAGCATTTTTAGTGTTCTATCTTCATTTAATCAAAAGCTTAATAAAAAAATAACAGGAAAAATGCCAGCTAAGCCCATCTAAACCCGCTCTTTTTTCTCCAGAAACCTGGAGTGTCGATGTTTTTCCTTTCAGAAAATAAGTATGATCATATAATTTTCCACATATAGTTGTCTTGTAATCATAATTCTGGGTGGTTTTCATTGAGTATATAACAGAAAAAATAATTCATTCTGAACACTGCGCCGTCTCTCTTTGATGAAATATATAGGTGCTGATGAGCCTCACACAGCAATGCCTGTAACAGCTCCCAGGCTTTTCGGTTTCTTTTAGAAAAGAAACTGCATGTGGCCGAGAATGTCATCAGCTGTATATTCAGTAAACATCCAGTGCTCTGGGTGCTTGTAAACGTCCTTTGAAACAGAAGTTCCTCTTTAAGGCTTTGCTCCTCATTAAGTTGACTACATAAGGACATCCAACTCCATCAGCGATACCCTAGGGCATTACATCTGGCTTCCAGCTGCCACTCCAGGGGGACATGAGTCTCATGTAAGTCCTGCATCATATCAGTCACACTGAACAGATATCTTGGGTGACCCAGGGCATCTTACTTGACGCTACACTAAATATGGGGCTCAGGCAGCTGATGTTACATGTCAGAGTAACTCAGCCCCATGGCACAGTCTTTAATAGCACATTTTCCCTGCCAATACATGCTGTAATGCTTAAGCAAACATTAACATACCACACAGTTTTTCATAAGCAGTCCAACAGCTCAGACTGTAATTGATGTCCAGTTAGTTCTTGGAGGATTTCTTTGTGGACCTGCAGAGGTGTCTTGATGTACTGGCACTATCACCGTAAGCTCCACTGTTCCAATGTTTGGTACTTGCACAGCCTTAAACTGAATCAGTGTCCCTTACTTCCTACCTTTCTCACTCATTGCTCTGTAAAAAGTCTATATAGGGTGACAAATTCATAGAGAAAAGTGTGACATGACTGCTGTTTGTGGCCATCATTTCTCATCTAATGACTTCAACACCATTTTCATAGCAGCTCCCACAAAATTATGCCTTTGCCTACCTTATCTATGACATGATAAGTTAGGAAGATCCACATGATCCCGACATCAATTTCTAATACTGACACAATTCTTGTTTCCAGTTTTCCATTTATTAAAATCCTGGCAGGTACAAAATCATGTTCAGCTGATGTTTTTGTAGAACTTAACAACAATAGAGGTGTATCAGACACAGGCTGTCCAGCCCTTTCTTGTAGGGACAATACTATTTTTACACTGTTTCTTTTCAAGCTGTTGAACAGAGATGACGGGAACTAGCTGTTCCATGTCTAAACTATGCTCAACTGTAAATGACTTAAGCTCATACCTTAAAGTAGGACCTACTGTCATATATTACCCTGCAAATTATAATTTCTAGTAAAAATAAGATACAGACATCACCTACTTAGTTCTTATCTGTTTCGTTAAAAACGGTTTGCAGAAAGTGAGACAAACGGGCTAGAATAAGATATTACTTTGAAGAAAAAAGTCTAAACTAACCTACAGTTTCAAATAGTGCTTTTTACTGTGATGTCAGCAGGAGCCCTTCCTTGGTGTAACCTATATTTTTGCATATGTGACAAGCCCCAAAATATTTCCCTGTGACACTGGGCAACATAACATATAAGCGAATCTTGCCTTAGACTTTTTTTACAGTCCCTAAAAGACCGTCACATATCTTTTTTCTTAATTCATCATACCAGAATGCATAAAGAGTCATCATCCTGTTTTTTTATTGCTGATTTCATACTGGATTTTCCTCATGTATTCATTAACAGAGTGAGAGAATACAGTGTCACAGACACCTGTGCTTAATTACTGTCTGCAGGGTCTCAATTTCAGCAATATTTCTGGCAATCACAGTTTATCTCTTTTTTTCAAACCCAGGAAGAATTATTAGATTTATTAGGGTTTTTTTTGTGCTTTTCTGTCTGTTTGGGGGTGGGTGGGGCGGTATATTTTTTAAGTCAATACATATATTTCAGGATGGAATTGATTTTGCTATGTTTTTTGTTTAACATATTAAATATCAGCATTTGGGAATCCAGTCTTGGATATCATATATTTTTAGCTAAAAAAATCCCACTTTACTGCTCATAGAGTATCTGTCAGGGCCCCCTTGAAAATGACACTAAGTGGTTTATACTCAAGTTTATCTATTGCTGACCTAAAAATAAAGACATGACTTTTTTTACTTTTTCAGGGCTAAAATATTTGTATTATATTTACGTTGTTAGCATCCTACACTCAAATCTGAGGAGAAACCAATGCAAAATGGTTCAGAACTGCCCATTATCAAAACCTGTTCTCTTCCTAGTGCCTGTTTCATTCAGCCAAGCAATGAAATCGTGTTTGAACTTCCATGAGTTGTCTTCCTCAACTGTCAAGATCCAGTCTCTGGTGGAGCTTTCAACTCCTCATTTTCTCCTGAGGCATCATCTTAGAGGGTCTTTAAACTACAGCCAAAGGTTTGACAACAGCTCAGGTAGACATCCCTAGCCAGCCAGTACTGCTAGCAGCTAGCTGGCATGGGTTAGCTGCCAGGGTACCTATTGAGCTTCTCGGAATAATCGAAGTTGTATTTAGATTTCACAGAGCACCATCTCACCCAGACTGAACATGTCAGCTGACAGCCCTTGCTATAATTAATGGAAATTCAAATTCCATAACTGAAATCATATTGTCTGACCAGAATTAAGGAAATTCCACCTTGAAGCCAGTGGTGTGCATAAATGGATCTACAATGAATAAATAGCATTTAATTATTATGTCCATGCACAAAAATTTCTATGATGTCCTACTGAGTTCTTCTGTAGCTGAATACAATATTTGCTTTGAAAAATGAAAACTGGCATATATACCAGTATATTCTAATATTCCAGTGTCTCAGTGGAATAAAACAGACTACATTTCAACATTTTTGTGTCTCTGTTATTATGTATTTTTATGTCTGAGACTAACCAGTTTTGCAGATTGTCTCAAAAATTTCAAAATGCAAGGTAAATTTTAGTCTGTGGTTAGCATATTAGCATATTTAATATTGTAGAGGATTTAAAAAAGACCCAAAATAATTTTCATTATATCCTCTTACTGTAAATAAGGAAATGTCTACAATATTAATGTGACAAAGTAGCATGATCAATGAGAGTTTTACGAGTCCATTTAACAGAACATCTAGACAGCTAGATCTTGGAAACTGTTGCATACATAACTTTAAAAAAACCCCACAAAACAAACCCAAAAACCATTAACTTCCTTACCTGTATAACTGTAATAATTCTTTAGTGCATATTTTGCTTGCACCACAACATAGCAACTATCAAAAGCTTGGTTTGCTTTTTTTTTTTTGTTGCAGTTAGTCATCTCAGTACTCTAGGCAGTTTGTATTATTACCTTGAGAAAATTTTGCTGGGCATTGTATGCCTGCAATAATATTTTGAAAGTTTCACATTATTGCTCAGAAGGATCTCTAATAGTAAGGCTTTGTAGGTCTAGTCCTTTTTAGAGAATAGCCTCTAATTTTACGTAACAGTGTATGATATACCTCTATAATTAAGAATGGTTCCTGTTTTTACAAAAAATGTAGCCTTCCTGTGAATTTATATTGTCAAACCTCTCATCAGAATAATTATGCGATGCAGTATATTTTTTCACTATGTTGATGTGTTTTTCCTTCATATTTTCCTTACTGAAAAAAACAGACAGGAAAGAATTAAAACTTAATTTACTTTGATGAAGAGGAAACATTGTTTTTCATGCTCATGTTTTTTTCTTTCAGTTTTACTTGCTAATTTCTAAAATTTAACAATCTGCAACGTGAATCCCAATGAATAGTACAAATTACAGAGCCTTTAAAGTGTTTAGGCCTGCAAAGAGGTACATTTTTTTTCTGAAATTCCTAGATTTGTCCTTAGAATCTTTCTTGACAAATCGCAGAGTATTAAGCCAGTTTTTATTTTAGCTCTTTCTCAGGATGAGTTTAAGGCATGTGTGTATTACTAGGATGGCTACTCCATCCTCTAGCTTCCATTGAGCTCTCAGATGAACACAATCTGGTCCTTTTGATTGATTTCAATTGTATTTCTGAAGTTGTTCCCTCAACCCTTTTTGATCCCTTTATCTCTGTAGTGGTTTTACTCTCATTACCTGTAAAGACTAATCTGAGGATAGCACCATCCTCTCTGGTATAGACCCATGCCAATAAATCATTTACTTTCCCTGCAGACTTCTGATCCTGTTTGATTGCACCCTGGTGGTCTAAAGGATCCACAGTCTTGCTTGTGGGATTCTTTTGATATATTTGAAGAGTTTTTGATATGTTTGGTCTGTTTGTTCTTAAATCTTCCCTAGCTTTTTTAAACTCACCTGTCAAAAACTATGTTTCAGAGACAGTATAAAAGAAGGGATAAAATACAGGCTTAACATATTACCTAGTAATAAGGCAGCTCCTCTCCCCTCTTTTACATTTCAGTATGTACTTCAAGATCTTTGTCTTTCCATTTTCTTTTATCTTTGTTCTCCTAGGAACAGATGTACATATACAACTGTTTCAGATGACAGGAGAAATTCTTGTTTCCTCAGTGCTGTGGAAATTGTTTAGAAAGAAGGAAAGTCTTTCCCAAGGAAAACTCTACAATACTTACTTAAGTAAAACACCGTGAGTTTTGCGATGGGACAATGATTCTTGTACTGAAATTGCAATAGGCTGCAGATGAATAAGGGCCTGCTCTTTCTTAGGTATATTTTCCTGAGGAAGATACAATATATTCCAAATGCAGTCTCTCAGTTTAAGTAAACACAAGAAATAAAGAAAACCATCTGGGGGCAAAAATTCTCAGAGTATTGTCTATTACTCTATCACAGGGAGCGAAAGGCAGATGTTACTCTTTAATTGCAGACCACAGCGATGGGCTGAGGAGGTGGCATCTTTGCCCCGCATCCTTGTTTCCGGGATAGGGTGGAAGAAAATATTCTTAGCCACTCCATGCCACACAAAAGTGAATCTGATGAAGAAAAGCAGTTTTGAATCACGTCCCCATGGGTGGGATGCCCACAGGGAAGGTTTCAAGAAAAAACTTAGTCTAACTTATGTGCTAAAACATTCATTGGCTGCTATGTAGTAATGAGTAAGGCAAATAACATTTGATCATTGTGTCAGCTGTTTTAGTCTCTTGTAAAAAATAACAAAACAGTCTTTTTCTTTTCCTTTTCCTTTTTCTTGTTCTTTCTTTTTCTTGTTCTTTCTTTTTCTTTTTCTTTTTCTTTTTCTTTCTTTCTTTTTCTTGTTCTTTCTTTTTCTTGTTCTTTCTTTTTCTTGTTCTTTCTTTTTCTTGTTCTTTCTTTTTCTTGTTCTTTCTTTTTCTTGTTCTTTCTTTTTCTTGTTCTTTCTTTTTCTTGTTCTTTCTTTTTCTTGTTCTTTCTTTTTCTTGTTCTTTCTTTTTCTTGTTCTTTCTTTTTCTTGTTCTTTCTTTTTCTTTCCCTTTTCCTTGTTTGTTTTTAAGAAAAGCAGAGAACTGGATTAGTCTCATTTAGTATAATCGTTGGAGAGAAAACAGTGCAAGTCTGCATCCTGTAGAAATTCCTTTTATATTATTATGGCTTTTAACCAGAAGTTTTACTTTGGAATGGTGTTATTCACATATCTGTCAGGAAACAGAATATTTTTAATTTAGAATTGATATAATTGTATGTGACAAATGAGTCAATACAATTAGAGCCAAAACCCTTGGGGAGTAACTACCTCTTAGTGGCACCTACAAACGAACTCTAAAGAGCTGAAGAATTTTGAACAAAATCACAAAGAAGTACTGTAACTTCAAGGTACATATTAAGAAGTGAGAAGTAAAAGAATGATTAGTAGAATCGGTGGAGGAATTTATAAAAAAAACCCCAAACCAAAACCTCAAATATGCAACACTGCCATGGTACAGTAAAACTGGAAATAATTATTTTATTCTGTTGACCTGTTTTGCTGAACCTCAGATGAGGTAAATTACCGTAGTTTAGGTGTTTTCAATTAAGCTATGTCCATTTGTGTCAGAGGAAGCTTGGTCTCGCAGGCACACTGTTGTAGCCCCCCGCAGCCGCTCGCTCACTCCCCACCGGTGGGACAGGGGAGAGCATCAGAAGGGTAAAAGTGAGGAAACTCGTGGGTTGAGATAAAGACAGTTTAACAGGCAAAGCAAAAGCCGCGCACACAAGCAAAGCAACACCAGGAATCCATTCACCACTCCCCACGGGCAGGCAGGGGTTCAGCCATCTCCAGGGAAGCAGGGCTGCGTCACGCGTAACAATTACTTGGGAAGACAAATGTTCTACCTCCAAATATCCGCCCCCCCTCCCCTTCTTCCCCCAGCTTTATAAGCTGAGCATGACACCATATGGTATGGAATATCCCTCTGGTCAGATGGGGTCAGCTGTCCCAGCTGTGCCTGCTCGCTGGTGGGGTGAGGAGCAGAAAAGGCCTTGACTCTGTGTAAGCACTGCTCAGCAGTAATGAAAACATCCCTGTGTTATCAACACTGCTGTCAGCACAAATCCAAAGCATAGCCCCATACTATCTGGTATGAAGAAAATTAACCGTATCCCAGCCAAAACCAGCACACATACAAAAATAATTTCTGGGAAGATATGATTTAAATAATACTTTAAATAATGACATCTTTATTTCTGATGTGATTAAATATGCTTCTCAGTTGATATTATTCTGTTGAGTACTTCATGATAGAGATTGTAAAATTAATGCACTTTTTGGTAATAATAATTTGTTAAATATTAGGGTGATCCAAATCCCCCACAAATAATTTTAATTTTAGGAAATGTTCTAATTGTTTTAACTGTTTCTGCAGTTCACAAATAGACAACTTTTATTCTCCCTTCCCATAAACTAATCAAAGAAAAGCTATCTTGATTTTGGTAATAATTTTGGTCTCCAACTCCAAAAGCACTTTATCTACAGTTGGTTTTTAATAAATATTTAAGTTTTCTTTTAGCAAAAAAGACTGTGTTTTAATCAGGTATTTTCATTAGAATAGTGTCATTTCCAATCAAACAGTTCTGATGGACTTTATTCCACTGATAGAAACAGCATTATTTCAAAAAAGTATCAGTGAAGTGCTCATAATTATCTCTCTGAGGAATTTTCTTTCCTAATCTTCTTAAATTTTTTCTAAAAATATAGTATATGTTCAAAATCTCTCATCGGATTGAGTAGCCATTACTGTTACTTTTAAACTTTCAGGTTTTTAATATCTTCCATCCCCTCATGCCAAACAAGTTTGTTATACACTCAGGTTATGTACGTCTTGTGTGTGTTTACAGCGACGGGGAGGAATTAAGATTTGTTCCTTTTGTGTACCTCATCTGACCTCAGCCACTACATAGCCAAATATTAGGAAACAGTGGTTGGGTTTTGTAGCTTCAGAAATACATTTGACAGCAAAAGAAACCCTCTCTTGGGAATGAGATTAGTATGTTATACAGCGTGCTACCAGCTCAGGTGCTGGCAAAAGGAAACTTCTGGCCACCCTGCATATTTGGTCTGAGTTACTTGAAATATGCTTGGAGGACACTGA
Source organism: Phaethon lepturus (assembly GCF_000687285.1). NCBI lineage: Eukaryota > Metazoa > Chordata > Aves > Phaethontiformes > Phaethontidae > Phaethon > Phaethon lepturus. The sequence continues at coordinate 30,600 of NW_010525536.1, read as the reverse complement.
GGTAATATTATTACTTTGTGTCCAGATTTCTTGATGCCTATGTTTTTATGGGGGGAGCACCCGAACTTAAGTAAACACTATCCTTCCAAGCCAGAGTTATTGTCAGGCTGCCTACTGTATTTTTGCAATAATATTATACTTCAGGAAATTGCTTACATGATGTATGTAGTCAAAATCACATTGATGAATGCAGTTTTCCCCACACAAAACAACAACAAGAAGAGACCTGTAATTATAAGATTGCATACACTTTTGCAAAAAAAATTCACATTTTCTACAGTTGTAGATAGAGACATAATCCATTTGTGATAATGGGAAGTAATCTGCATATACCAGTGAAGCAGATAACATTACAGTCATTTGTGTGAGAAGCATTTTGTAAACCGTACTGCTGTAATGTCTCACAGATAATATGTAATGTTGGAATTGTTAATTTTCCAATCATCGAGTGGTAATAACTAGTAATCCTCATGAAATTTCTCAGGGACAAAATATGAAACAAATGTACAAGTAAAGAACCTGTGTCTGAACTTGCTGGAGTGCATTTTGATGCATAGCTTGATAAAGAGTACCTAGGTTTAAGAAGAGAATGGAAAATAAAACCAAATGAATGATCAATAACCATTTTCACAAACTCTATAATTTTTCTTTAAAGTCAGCCCAAAATAGTGATTCAATAACTATTTTTTCCTTGTCCAGTTTTTTTATAACATAGAAACATAAAGGGGAATATTTTGAAAGTCCAAAACAATTATTTCTCAGGAGTATACTCATTCTGTACAAATTTCAGCAGAGATGCTTAAGTCATATGAGACCCTAATAAAGAGCAAGTATTCCCCGCTTAACCCAGCCAGATACAAGAATTTTTGTTTTTCACATTACTGGCAAGAAAACCTCAGCCAAAAAATAAGGTACTCAACTCCTATGCTCCAAATAAATCATAATTACCAGTGTACTTTATTCTTCATAGTCTATACTTCAAGGATAAGGAGAACAATTTTTTCCCTTTTAATGTAGCTGCATTGGTGTATTGCATTTATAGATTGTCTTTAAATTTAACATAGGCTGGCTCAACAGACAAATGTCAACTGTTTCAATCTGCTTTATTTGGTGTTTCCTCTTTGAAAAGCTATTTATACACATGCTTCTTGGATAGGTACCTTTGGTTTTTGTTTCTCATGACAGTTTTTTGTCAAGGGAAGCTGAGGATAGGGATGCTGAGAAAGAAATCTGGGCTGTTTATGTTATAAAATGTGTGTGCAACTCTAATTTGCTATCCAAGTAGAAAACATGTTGCTTAAACTGAGATATTTAATATTTAGTGTTAAAGCTGAATGTGCCTCATTTGGTTCACTTATTGGGCCTTACTTCTCATGCTGGGTAGAAACTTTTCATTTTTTTATAAGAAGGGAAAGATCCCAAGCCCACAGAGACTGGTAGAAAAATCCCATTGTCTTCTCTGAATCTTAGATCAGTTTCTAAGTAGGTAGTTCTGATGGCCCCAGAGAGAAGCTTGTTTTCACATGACTTGATGCAACATTCTCTTAAGCAATGTGCACAAATATTTTGGAAAAATTCTGCCATTCTTGACTGACTCCTGAATAATACTTGGAAATGCAGTTTGTTGCAAGAACTTCTGCCCTACCTCAGTATAAAAATGGAGTGAACAATCTAAAAATAATTACTGACTTTTAAAATAATGTAATTACAAAAATTGTTTTATGGAAAAAATCAACTTTAAGGAAGAACTTAACTAAAGAGAAAAATAGGTGAATGCTATAATCTACACATTAAAAGCATCTTTACAAGGTGCTGTGTGTGAGGTTTAGATGAAGAGGCTATCAAGACAGCATAAAGGAAAGAAAACCTATCAGCTCAATATAGGAAATACAAGGTGATATTTTATGACTTTGGATAACAGGAAATGAGTCTAGGTGATTTAAATAGCCGTATCTACCTTTAAAAATCTATGATTTATGAAAACCTTGTTTCTGTGAATACATATCATATTCAAAATGAGATGTTCGGTGGGGCAGATAGGGAAAAATGTGAAAGAGGTTTCTAATTTCAAATTAATGGATGTAACTCTGATCACCTGCAAGAGTTACATCTTTTTATTCTGGTTTTCACTGGCACAGGACTTGATCTTGTTTCTCATTAGTACTGGGAAGTCAAATGTTTGCATCCTTAGAGTTAGTAGGAAAGGCATGTTTTCTTTCCTCTGAATTGCAGCCAGATCCAGCACTATGAGGTTCATGAGATTTTCTGTTTATGAATGGCACGCAAGTGACACATTAAGGAGCAGCTGCTGAAGCAAGGGTAGATGTAATATACCCTTCTGACTGAGGCATGGCTGAGAAAACAGTTGAACCAGTAAATCCTACAGAATCCAAGCACAGAAGAGTGACTGTATCCAATTTCCCCTTTTACTATTTTATCTTTTGAATTATATGTGAGAGCAGAGTTTCTCACAGACTACCAGTGTGTTGCAGAGAACTCAGGACTTGAGAATTCAGTGAAATATAGAACAAATACAGGAGCAGTGAATAGAGCCAAGGACAGCAACAACTCCAGATAAATGGTTTACTCTTGTTTAATTGGCTATCCTTTAAAAAACTGCCACAGAAAGTTGCACATAGCGAGATCCACATCTGCAAGTGATGTGGTGAAATCAGTCATTACCTAAAAGGACAAAATTTTTCATTCACTTCATGTAATGACTGCCCACTTAACCATTTTATGTAAAACCTAAAAGTTTCAGGGACTTTGTAAAAGATTAAAAATAACATTTATGCTTTAAAACAGATATCTAATCAAAAGGGCTCAAAGGGGACAACATGTGAAGGCATTTTTGTTTTATAATTTTTCCCAAAGATAGCAACAGTACCTCACTTCACCAAAACCGACATTATCAATGTAATTTGGTAATATAATTGGAGGATAATAATCCCAATATCAATAGTAATAATATCCTTGAAATACATTCATAGAATCATAGAACAGTTTGGGTTGGAAGGGACCTTTTAAGGTCATCCAGTCCAACCCCCCTGCAGTGAGCAGGGACATCTTCAACTAGATCAGGTTGCTCAGAGCCCCGTCCAGCCTGACCTGGAACATTTCCAGGGGTGGGGATCTACCACGTCTCTGGGCAACCTGTGCCAGTGTTTCACCACCCTCATTGTGAAAAATTTCTTCCTTAGATCCAATCTAAACCTATCCTCTTTTGGTTTAAAACTGTTGCCCCTTGTGCTATTGCAACAGGCCCTGATAAAAAGTCTGTCCCCGTCTTTCATTATAAGCCCCCTTGAAGTACTGGAAGGCTGCAATAAGGCCTCCCCGGAGCCTTCTCTTCTCCAGGCTGAAAAACCCCAACTCTCTCAGCCTGTCCTCACAGGAGAGGTGTTCCATCCCTCTGGTCACTTTTGTGGTCCTCCTCTGGACCTGCTCCATCAGGTCCGTGTCTTTCCTGTGCTGAGGGCTCCAGAGCTGGACACAGTACATTCTCTGAGTTTTGTATTGTGTGAAGACAAAGCCTCTTAAAACTCACAGGGTAAAGGTGTGGCTGGGAGGACAGAAGTATGAATATCCTTCTTAGAGTCAATTTTTTATACACTCAGGTTCATTATGGCTTGCTCTAGAATAATAGAAGTAGTGGGTGAAATATGAATCATCAGACACATTCAAAAGCTCAGTTCTTGCATTAGTCTTCATGGCCTAGATCCAAAAGTCTTTCCATCATGTACCCAGGGATAAAGAACCAAGAAATTTGAACATAACGTGATCTTGAGGTAAAAGATCTACCAATTGCTGGTGTTTTACTTCCGGGATGAAGGGAAGACTTGAAATACCAGGGACGCTAGAAAACACTCACTGCATGAATAGAAAAATGATTGGGTTTCAGTCAAGAAAAAAATATCCACTACTTATCAACGGTAGATGAATGAAAAGGAGAGCTAGTAGAAGGCTTTATTGGAGGTAGATAAAAGGACCTGAATTACTTGTGGTATTTACCCTCTAATAATAACCAATAATAATGTCTCAAGCAAAAGAGGAGGGACAAAACTGCACACATAGGCAATTCCAATAAAACCAAAAAAATCATATTGTCATGCTCATACACTCATACTCTTGCAGTGTTAACACAACTGTAGAAGAAATGTGCACATGGACAAGATTGCAAAGTATTAGCACTTATTTCCATAATTGAAAGTGTTTCTTTTGTTGTTTTGCATTATTACATGCACTCGTTTTCTTTTAGAATTCTTGCCTCTTCAGATGTATTCATGTATTCATGTGTTGCTAACTTCCACAAAAAGACACGTGATAATAATATCCTGCAGTGACACAAACTTATTTCTCTCAATATCCCAGTCATTAAGAAGTTGCTGGGGACACAAGTCAGAGTGATAAATAGCCCGCTACCCATAGAGGTTTCAGCTGTTCATAGTAGCTATGTAATGGAATACTTGCAGTGCCAGGTTTTGTGGTGTGACTATAACTATCACAGCAGTCATTTTACAACCTTTTTGAAACTTTTCTCATTTGCAAATGAATGATTGTATGACTAAGACATACTTTCTTAAAAAAAAAAAATTCACCTGTAAATACATTCGCCTGAGGATCTTATAAGTCATTGAATTAAGTTGGAGCTCTTGCTCTGCTAAAAATCAATACACAGAATTTAAAAAGGAATGTTGTCTAAACTGAATCCTTTTTATGACCAAGATTGTATGGACATAGCTGCTTATTATACCAGATAATACACATAATAGTTCTGCATACTGCCAGTTTGGGATTATTCATTGGTTTAAACAAATATGTAAGAAGTCACTTAAAATGGAACTGAAATACAAGGCCAAGTCAAACATATGCCTTTTTAACTTCAAAACTACATCTGAGTTATCCGTGGTGAAAAATTGGAAAAATAATGGAATTGTTTACAAAACATCTTTTTCATAGTATTTTCCTTAATACAGATTCTTTTCACTCCTGGAAAATCAGTCTAGTAGAAACTTTGGGATAAGGTCCTCATGCTTTGTGAAAACCTTCACCAATCATTCAAAATTCTTCACAATAAAAAACTGTTGAAACTTTCTTGAAGTTTTTAACAAGCTGTCAACAACTGGAGAGTTGTATTTATGTTCCTTTTCACTCTGAACCATGTCGGTGATATGCCTTGCTTCACAGTGAAAGACAAATTGTAATACAGTCCACAGAGGGCAAAAGAATCATAAAGACCTCATATGAGAAAGGGAATGATTTCTGGGATGAAAAAAGTTACACAAAAGCTTTTGGTAACATATTTTGTTACCTCAAGTTCTTATATGGGTGGTCCAGATACCTCTGTGCAATGTTAGATACTGCTATACTGTAACACCACCACAATATCTACAATATGTACCTTATAGATAGAGTATGAAAAGCTGAAGTACTTTTTAAATTTTAGAGTTCTTATGATGGTCAGGACTCTAAATCAAGTATCAAGATTTTTTACTCAATTTGTGGCATGTGTATCCATTAGAATCAAATAAGTATACATTTTTTGTCCTACTTAATTCTGGTTATCTAGATGATTTAACTAAGAATTAATTCTGCAATTTCAGAGGTATTCTTAAGATTTTCTGAAAGTACTATATATTACTGAAGAGCACATGACAACTCTGTCTTTCATGGACAGTTTTACCACAGTTAAAATAGTCCTGTATCAGTAATGAGAAGTGTCTGACTCTTCTCTTTTGGGATTTTGCTTTGTTTTTGACGTATTAGAATCATTATGGCTTGAATGAAATTGGCATATGGGAAGTATTAGCAGGAAACCTATTTTAAAATAATAACTAAAGCTTTTATGTGGAGTACAAAAATTTAGTCCTGGATCTCAGTATGCTTAAAAACTGTTTCTTTTTCTCTGACACCTTTCATTATGTGCACATCAAAAATGTTGTACCTTTATCTTCTCTTCCAATTTTAGAAAGGCAGTGTAATATGAATACAATAGTCAGATGATGCACAGTAACTGGTTTCCTAGGGCTACCTCAGCCAGATAGCAAGTGTGATATTAATTTAAGACCATTTCACATCTTTGACAATCCCTAAAGAAACATACCTGACAAGCATGCCCACCTTGTATGTGTGCCAATCTTACCTAGCCCCCTCCCACCCACCCCCCTAGTCAAGTTTGAATTTAATTTAATGTGGATTGTATTTTAATTTTTTCATACAATCCACATAAGTCGTAAAAGTCAGTTTTATCATTCTTCTGTTTTAAAACCTGCTCTGGGTGCTATACCAGGGAATTAATTTTACGAAAAATCTGAAGGCATAATCTCATCCTTCCTCATAAAAAGGCATCGCCTTTATACTCTGTTGTTACTAATTCTTGTGAAATTTTGTCTCTCTTGATACTAGCAAGCTGTATGTAATATGCGATTAGGATGTACGTAGGAAGTCTAATAGTAAGATACAAGCTATGATTCAGACTGATAGGTCCTTATTTATTGTCCCTTGCCTTTCACTTCATACCAGTATTTTTCACAGTGCATACCCACATGCCCTTTCATCTCCTGCACTGTGCATATGGGGTAAAACATAGGTCCTTTTTATTATAACTTACTATAAATTATTATTAACTATGTTACAGATTCCAGAAATGTTTCATGTATATTAAATGGGTAATGTAACAGATTCGTTCCGAATTCACCAGAACACTCCCAGTAAATGTTATATATACTGTATATGAGCGCATTTAAAGCTTTTCTTCCTGGTTGTCAATTCAAATAATGCCAAGGTTAGAAGTGACTTTAAAATGCTATGGAACATTTGTTTTTGGTTGCCTGTGCGCAGCAGATTTGTGTAGCAGCCCTGCTTATGTTAGAAAGGAGATCATAGATCATACTGAGGGCAACTGGCACTAATTGGCAAACCTGGCAGTTTGATCAGAAAGGCTAAAAACTAAATGGGCAAAGGGATTGACCTCCTTTTCTAAGTTAACACCGAAACACTCTGCTGAGCTAGAGCAGAGAAATCTGTTAACCCTATCCCTTTTCTACGGAGGGTTTTCTCCTCTGCGGCTGTCAATCCAGCCTTTTTCAGTAGCACTAAAACTGCTAATAAATAAAAGTGTAGAAATACACAGCGAAAGACTTGAAACGTCCACCTTACCAGGAGCATCTGGAAGGTCAGATTCTAAATGTATACATCTGAAGTGTATATGATCGTGTGGTATGGTGATACACTGTACCTGTCATGTATCGGTGAGCCTTCATTCAGTAAAGCCTCCTGTGAGCTGTATTTGGGAAGGGAGTGATGGAGATGAGGGATCTTTTTCTTCAAAATTTCCCGGCATTTTTGTGGGGGAACATCAAAGAGCATACTAAAAATGGGAAAATAATGAGTCAGTGTCTTGGTTTTGCTAAGCCTCCACTAGGCTTTTTAAACGTCCTCAGGTAGAAAATATATTACATTAATACTTTATTACTCCACCTTACTAGGAAAAAGACAGCTTCCGCCTCACAAAAGCCCAGTGACTGCAGCAGCCCTTTCCTAGCTATGACACAGACATATCTCAGTAGAAAACTTTCAAAGGTGTGTACACTATATCTTAGTGACTGTGTTTGTATTTGTGTCTTAGTAACTAGGTTTGGGTGGGGCTGATATTTTTATTTGGCATTTGGTTTGCAGATTCAGTTATCCTTGAGTATTTCCAGGTCACAGTCTTTCTAGCCTGTTATCTTATATTTATTCAATGGCTTTGCAGCACCTCTGCTGAAAAGATGTAAATACATTTGTATTCCTAAATATTGTAATACTTCATCTGTTCTTCTTTGCTCTCCATAGGCGTTATTATCCCTGCAATTGCCGTGCTTTGCTGTTTGTGAAATCACCCTGGGAAGGCAAATATTGCAGATGAGTGACAGGGCTTTATCACCTTCTCCACCCCCTGCCATCCAGCTGGCTGCTTAAGGGACTCCAGAATTTCTGCTTCAATGGATGGCAAATACCTTCGCAGCACTCGCGCTACGCTCTTGCTTACAGAAGAAATACGGGTGAAATCTGAAGATGTGGTTCTAATGCATTTACTGTCTTAATACATTAATAATGTATGTTTTCTTTCACCGGTGAATTAAAAGAGGAAAAAAAGAAGTTCTGAAAATTCTTTCGCAGAAAGCAGCCCCTAAATCTAAGAAAATACCATACGCAAACCGGGGAGATGCAGGCCAAGTCATTCCTGGCTCTGCAGACAATCAGCAACAATTCTTAAATAGTCAGAAGAGAAAAAGATGGATGCAAAAACCATATGTAGTTTCTCAGGCAATGTGCTGTTCATAGCCTTTTGACCAGCCACGGCAGGCACTCCTTTTTAAAGTTCATTGATTATTCATTCAGTTTTATCCAGGAAAACGTTTTATTCTAGAAATGCAAGTGAGCAATTTCAGTTCATGATTTTCTAATTTGTTTATTCAGATTTATACACAGACTCTAAGCATTTTCTAGGCCTTCACTTTGGCCTGTGGCTTATGCTATTTCCTATTCTTTTTCATTTACATAATATTTACTGTTAATGACTTGTAAAGCAGAACAACAAACTGCCTTACCTCAGTATAAATTGGAATTCTATTAGATTACCACAGGTAGGAATCTGGTCCAAGAATTTAATGTCAAACAGTATAATGTGGGTGCTTTCTTGGGCTAAAGGTACTACATATTTTTAGAAGAAAGAGTAGGATTTTCTGCACTAATGCTCCCTGTTCATGTGTTACATTTCTGGTGTAACTCTTTGAGCTTCACTGAATATTACAGTCCCAGTAAACTTTGGGTCATTGGCTTCAAAGCTACAAGGGAAGATTACTAAAATTTGCTATATTAACTACTATAAATCAATATTTGCCCACATATCATCATGTCTAAAATATGTATAACAAGTCTTCTATAGACACACTACCTTTGTTGGGCTGCAAGAAGTTACAAGCATAATGCAAACCACAGAGCAAGCCAGGCCATATTCCAAGGTATTACTGCAGCCTTTCCCTCTTTTCAAAACCCCTGAGGTATGACTTTACAGGGAGTGTGCTGGTCACAACTTCAAGGAGCTGTGTCTATCCACAGGAAATATATAATATTGGAACTGTTGTCTCATCTGTGAAGATGGCATTTGGGATTTTTATTTGCCTCAAGGCATCTGTTGGCCTTTTGCAACATTTTCTTTTTATTGATGTCCCTAATCGAATGAAAGTGCATATTGAAAAGATAGTTTTATTGCATCAACATTGCCTCCTTTATTTGGAGTAGTTAATTTATATATTTAATCTGTCAGTCTCTCATCTTTTTTGCTGCTCTGCAGAGTCTCATATTCCAACTTTCTGTATCTCTCGCTGGCTATAAAAACCTTCTCTGCACATCCTGTTGATCACCACACTAAACTTTTCAATAGGTAATTAGTGATCCAAACTGTGACTAGCTTTTAAGTCTTCTTAAACAGCTTATTTAAACATTTTTTAACCTGGAATGGAAGGAAGGAAGGAAGGAAGGAAGGAAGGAAGGAAGGAAGGAAGGAAGGAAGGAAGGAAGGAAGGAAGGAAGGAAGGAAGGAAGGAAGGAAGGAAGGAAGGAAGGAAGGAAGGAAGGAAGGAAGGAAGGAAGGAAGGAAGGAAGGAAGGAAGGAAGGAAGGAAGGAAGGAAGGAAGGAAGGAAGGAAGGAAGGAAGGAAGGAAGGAAGGAAGGAAGGAAGGAAGGAAGGAAGGAAGGAAGGAAGGAAGGAAGGAAGGAAGGAAGGAAGGAAGGAAGGAAGGAAGGAAGGAAGGAAGGAAGGAAGGAAGGAAGGAAGGAAGGAAGGAAGGAAGGAAGGAAGGAAGGAAGGAAGGAAGGAAGGAAGGAAGGAAGGAAGGAAGGAAGGAAGGAAGGAAGGAAGGAAGGAAGGAAGGAAGGAAGGAAGGAAGGAAGGAAGGAAGGAAGGAAGGAAGGAAGGAAGGAAGGAAGGAAGGAAGGAAGGAAGGAAGGAAGGAAGGAAGGAAGGAAGGAAGGAAGGAAGGAAGGAAGGAAGGAAGGAAGGAAGGAAGGAAGGAAGGAAGGAAGGAAGGAAGGAAGGAAGGAAGGAAGGAAGGAAGGAAGGAAGGAAGGAAGGAAGGAAGGAAGGAAGGAAGGAAGGAAGGAAGGAAGGAAGGAAGGAAGGAAGGAAGGAAGGAAGGAAGGAAGGAAGGAAGGAAGGAAGGAAGGAAGGAAGGAAGGAAGGAAGGAAGGAAGGAAGGAAGGAAGGAAGGAAGGAAGGAAGGAAGGAAGGAAGGAAGGAAGGAAGGAAGGAAGGAAGGAAGGAAGGAAGGAAGGAAGGAAGGAAGGAAGGAAGGAAGGAAGGAAGGAAGGAAGGAAGGAAGGAAGGAAGGAAGGAAGGAAGGAAGGAAGGAAGGAAGGAAGGAAGGAAGGAAGGAAACAGAGCAGATTGTAAGATGGAGGGGAAAATAAAAAAAGTTCCTATAACTATATAAAGTTATATATGTGTGTACTTATATATATACTGTCACTAGTGAACCTCTGTCCTCCTCAGCCAGAGAGGGCTGTTGGTGGTGTTTGTTTTCATGTGAGTGCTCACAGTGTCTGTCTGTGATCTGTGTAGCTGGGTGTGTATATATGTGGTGTATATGTCTGCTCTGTGTGTATGTGCCTGCTGGGAGCACACCCTCACTACTGGCTGGACCTGGAGACACGGAACTGCAGGAGCCTCATCTCTCTTGAACTGTTGAGTCCAGCATGATACATTTTCCTCTAGCTGTGTTGGTGATGATCATGATGATAACAATAACAACAGTAATAATAAGAATGAATAATAACAATAAATGTAGTGGAAGATACACTATTTCTTGGCAAATGTTCCAGTTTAAAGAATGCCATGACAAAACCTGTGACAGTGGAAATAGTCACTCGTAGCCATTGTTGGAGGTATGACATGGAAGACATTTGAGAAGATTGGAAGTAGGATTGTTTACCTAAAATTACGATAAATGTGTCAGTTCCAGTACTTATAAAGTCATTGTAAGACAGAACCAGAGAAAGACAAGCAGCGTGTGTCCTGTCTTGGCACGTCCTGATGTCTGCATGTCCATCTGCCCTGCTGGAGCCTTGTCTATGCTGTGGTCAGCGATCAGCACATGTAGATACACCTACCTTTGTGCTTAGCTCAGGAACCAAGATCCCAGCAGTCATTCTGATGCACGTTTCATGCAAACCAGCCTGAAATCCTCTGAGCATGAGAAGTATGATGAAAGTCCATGCTGTTCTTTCACTAATATGAGCACCAGTCAAAGCTAGCTTGATTAAAGGAACCCCAGATACATCTGTGAGGCAACTAGGCAATCACTTCTAAGAGCAGTAGTCATACCCTAACAGTGGTAGCCTAAGGGATATAAGCAAAGCAAAATTTTGAAGAATACCTTTTATTAGGTATAGTTGGAATATGTGAGCAAGCCTTTGGACACTTGCTCTCTTGTCAAGCTGCAGCTTAACAAATTTATTCAGGTTTATGCTTCTTGATGGAACAGATTGAGCAATGGAGTAGGGTATCTTTGGGCAACATCTATACTGTCAGAGAGCTGAGATCTCTTGGAGATCTCCCACCTTTCTGCTACCTGCCTAGCTCTGCAGTAGCACAGAGCTGTGCAAAAGAATTAAAACTCTGTGAAGGTCCTGAGATAGTTTCTTTGTGGCACCTCTGAGGGCTCAGAATTCAGAGCTCTTGTCACCCTGTGACTCTGCTCAGTGTTGACGTACCCAGATGTTTACTGTTGGTGTATTATTTTCTAGCATAAGGACAGAAAATAGAACACTCTTCCAAAAAGTACTACAAGACTAATTTCATGCTGTATGTGTGAATGTGAATGTTATAGACATAGGACTAAATAGCTCACTGGAGACTTTTATTTATACATTTAAAATAAAAAAATGTAGTCATAACAATCATAACTGAACATTAAGAAGGATACTGTAACTTGTCTTTAAAATCCTTGATATTTTACATACTATTTGAATTTTCTTAAAAGAATGTTTTCCTTTCAGCTGCTTCCTCCAAATGTAGAATATGGTACTAATTAACAATATTCACAGAAAAATTTTAGAAGGTTTTACGCTCCTCATTACTTTTTAAATAACACTTAATTTACTTCTCATCATTGATACACTTCTCTGGACAGATCAAACCAGTTTTTAAGAGAACTGTTAGATTCAAAACTGTTGGTCATAAAATATTGTGTTGAAGGCTCATTAGTGTATAGATCCAGTGCCAAATGATCTGTAAAGTTTAAAAGATTTAATGATAATATCTTTAAAACTGTTTTGGTCTACCAAATGCAGTACTGTTTACAGAAGAGTTAGTCTGAGATACCTAGAATCCCTTCCTTTTCTTTTTGAAGCTCCTGAATTATACTTATTTGTATTTTGCCTGCTTGCCTATCAAAAATGGTTATTACAAAATTAAAACTGTTTCTGTTTGTCTTTCTGCCTATTTTCCCAGATTAGCCTGAAGGTTTTACTGGCAAGTAATACAATTAGCAATATTTAAAATCATTCTGATGCATATTTCCACTGATTTTTATTTTGTTACTTGAAAATGAAAAACATACTGATTGATGCATTTTTGGGGGCATGGAATTAAAGAATATAATATGCTTCTTAATTTTGTCATGCTTAAATTACACTGCATACTAAACAAAAGAGCATGGCTTTATAGGTTGAGCATGCTGTAACCTTCGAGTGCACTGTTAACTGACATTGGTGAATTAATGAATCAAGAGAGGGTAACAGTACGGCAAATGGGATATGAGTAGGAACTCCAACAGGATCTGATCTACAGAGGTCTCTCTATCCTGTCTAACCAGAGGAGGAAGCTATCAGACAGTTTTGAATATGCTGGAAGACATGCAGTATTAGACAATGATAAAGGAGCCTTCAGGATCATGAAGTCATAATATAGTTATCCAAATTTTCAGTTATATAGTTATATGTATTGTCCCATTATACAGTTAACTGAATTTTCCATTAGCAAGTCGCTTCTATCCCACAGCAGAATACAAATGGTAAATGAACTATGGTAAACCCGAAGCCTTGTAATCCGTCTGTGGGTTGTTGGTGTGAATGTTGTTCCCCTGTCTCACCTTTATGTGTGTTTCCTGAACTCAGCTGGGTAACGTGATCTTTATGTAGAGAAGTGTGGAATTCACTAAAATGAGTAAGACAAATAGAAATCACTTCTCTGGACAGATACATCTTTTTGAGGCAACTTCAGACTAGAACAGTCTATCTGGTTTTGCTCTCTTGAACATAGCAAAATAAACCATCTTATTGCATTACTGCTACCAAAATTCTACTAATAAATATACATATAGATATGAATTGTTTAGAATAAGATTTTTCTTCTATGTTCTTGCAGGAGATCTTAATGATTTTAGCTAAATGAAACTGTCACCCATCAAGACATTCCCTGTATACCTAAGCAGATTGTAATTATTTGTAAGGTTTTGGACTGCAGTATGTCCTAGGAACATGGTCATGTTCTCGTAGAATTTTGATGAAGGTTATCCTATTGTTCTTCCAAATTCTTTATGTATCTATTTTGAGGAAATGCTAAGAAAGTCAAGCTTAGCATCTTACCTTTTTTGTTCTGATTGAAATTTCTTACCGAATTTGATCTTTTGCATTTCTAATAGAATCATGATGGTCATTAATAACTTCACATTTTTCAATACTGTCACCACACAGAGAGGTTAATTACCTTTGATGAAAGTGAAAACATATGAAAAGAACAAAGTTGCCAACAAAGCTGAACTTACAAAACACTGACAAGCCAGCTTTGTTAAAACCTCACAACTCCACAATATGTGTTTCTATAAAATTTTAATGTTAATAGATCTACTTTAGATAGTGATTTAAGTGTAATTCGATGAAGAATCTTTAGGACATGCATATCAGATGCTCAGCAGAATGCAGGAGGCTACAAATTAATGATACTAGCTGGATTCAAGGGCAGGTGAAGGTAAGTTTTATTTTCACCTCGCCTGACTTTGTCTTCAAAACAATATTGGGTGAGGGTAAGTGTCAGTAGAAAAGGATTCTGGGCAGAGCTTTCCAATGATTCATACACTTTTCACACTGTAGAATCTAAGCAACATCATGAATGCAGTCCACAGAATAATCTGCTCTTCTTAAGAACATCTGAAGTTCCTTACTTTTTCTTAAAAAAAAAGAAAAAAAAATTAGAAAATGGCTCACAGGTTGAACATAGCAAAATGGTGTTTACGCATGAAAGCTGGAAGTTCTGAAGCCATGTGGTCTTTGTTACTGGCTGCAGATGTACCCTGCCAGGTTCTCCTCTTGTCCTCCCAAGAGGGTGAACCTTTCAAATTATGCATGTCTTTTCCCAGCCTAGCAAACACTTTTCCTTATATATTGACGTAATACTAGTAACACGGGAATACAGAACTGGCAGGTATCACTTTGGACAATTAATTTAGTCCTTGTCACTCATAGAAACTATATCTTCTATTCCCATTAATAACTAAGAAAGCTCCATCAGATGGGCTTTTTAACCAACTTACCCAGTTTGTGTGCTGCTTCAGAATCTACCTGTTGTGATGTTTAGCAAACTCTCCCTAATCCTCTGTGGAAATGTATTCAGAATCGGTTCATAGTCACTTGCTGACATAGCATTTCATTTAAATCATTGTTGCTCTCTTAATTTCTTCTCTCTGATGTATTTCTAGTCTCTTCTTCTCCCTGCCTTCCCTTCTATCTTCATCTTGACTTCGCTGTGATAGGCTTACAAGTTACTCGTCTATTTTACTCATATAACATTGGATCTCTTTTTCTTGTGGTGCTAGCAGCTCATCCCTCTACTCTTGCTGGTTTCAGCCATTATCCTCAGGTCTTTTTCTCTTTTTTAACTTTTAAATATTATTAATTTTCATGTTCTTCATTCTCCAGTCCTACATGTCATCCATGTCTGTCGGCAGCATAACCCATTCTTTTCTGTATGGCCAGGATCTCTTATCTTTGTCATCAGAGATCCCCTGTTTGCTGCGTCCGTATCTCCAATGGAAATAACAAAGATCACCCCAGCCGATCCTTAAAAAAAATCTGCTATTAATCTTTCTCCAGCTTTACACTTTCCCTAACAGTAATAACCACTGCCAGTTTATTCTTCCTTGAGATGTTACACATCTTGTTGAATTCCTTTGTTAATCATTATCTCCTTGGATTGTAACTGACTCGTGCATATACTATATATATAGTCTGGGCAGCCAGACTTTCAATCAGCCCATTTAATTCTATAAATTTACTAAACAATGCTGCATTTAAAAAACATGTAATCTTTTTCTTTTTTTTTTTTTTTTTACATCTGTGCTTGGATGACACACATCTTTCAAACAACACATGATAAATTCCTTCCTTAATTTTGGAACGTCAGGATTTATATTATTTTCAATCATGGGAGCTAGAGATTTGGGCTGAAGTTCCAACTTTATTGTAATTAATATCAGCAGTTCCAATGTCAGTAGGAGCAGATTTTTACCCTCACTCTTGGTTTATTTCAGATGAAAACTGAATTTTTCATATTCTGTTTGGAACAAGGAGCTCAGTTATTTTAAACACCATATGCTAGGAAGCTCATGAGGGAGGGATAACATATAGGATATTAGCATCACCATGGATCTGCAATTTCTTCAAAGTTTTAAGTATATTGATTTGAAGTACACAAGGCCAGAAGGCATCATTACAACATCTAGTCTGTTGTATTGTATATCACAGGCCATTACACTTCAGATAACCTCCACTGAGTGTGATAATCTGCATTTGAATAAGGATCATTGGCTAATACTTGTCTTCCAGGAAATATAATCTTTACTAAAAGACACCAGAAGACAGAGAATCTATCACTTTCTTGCTTGCTTGTTACCAAGGTTAATAATCTAACTATTAAAATAAATTGTGCTTTACTTCTAATTTGAATTTTTCTGACTTCAGCATCTAGGCATTGATTCTTGCTATGCTTTTCTTTTCTAGATTAGAGAGTCCTATAATACCTATATTTTTCCCCATTAAAATCAGGAACGCACTTTCTTTAGGTATTCTGTGTCTTCATGCTGCAGTCATACCAAATGCATGTCTGCCAAATTTAGATCAAAATGCTGTTGTAAAAAACTGCTCTCCTTTTCTCAGCAGAGATTTGGTTTGCATTTCTGAAATACCTGTAACATTATTTTTTTGCATCTTTTAATTTGTATTTTAGCTTAGAGGACCATGATATGAAAGCCATACTCCAATCTCTTTTTTTTCCTCAACAGTTCGACATGTTAAGTCTTCATTCTGCCATCCTTCTGTGGTGTTTTGAGCTGTTCTCAGAGAATTCTATAAATTTCCTTTACAAAGAGAGCAACAGAATGATTTCTTGGTAAGGACATAACTTGATTTTGAAAGTGAATATGGTATATTATTATATTAGTATATTAGTGTATTGGTGAATGTGGTATAAGTCTCTTGAGCCATTTCTGTTAGTGCCTCGAAATAATCCAAATAAATAATGAATCAAAGAAGGAATGTACAACATCATTCAGCAGGTACTTACATAGGAATAAACTGCTGAAGGTTTTTACCTGAAAGTCTGATTATATCCGTTTTAGAGGTAGGAAACTAAGTTCCATAACACAACATCTTCAGCACTTTAGTATAGAGGACAGACACACCAATGTGGAACAAAAAAGCTATCCCTAGCCATCAACCACTATTCATGCACAACATTTGTTGCAATTTTGCTCAATATGTTCCATTGTATGTGATTTTCAATTTTTTGATACCTGCAAAGATCAGAAGTCAAAGAATCAGAATAAACAAGTAAGACTTCTAAGACTCTAGCATCCCTGAGAAGGAAAAAAAAAGAAAAAGATTTACAGTAAAATATTCTGCTTGCCTGATATTTGTCTGTTCAGTTATAAATTTATTTTTGTCTGTATTACCATATTAGTTCAGGCCCATATCGGAGCCCCAGGCCCACCTGAGGGGTCATACCTGAGGTCCATACCCCATGCATACTGTCTTCTCATCTGGCTTCCCAGCCAGAGCATTCTCTGTGCCGGAGAGAGCCAGCTAGTTTTCCTCACAGGGAAATTCATGTTCACATTCAGTAGCTACAGATAGTTTGGCTAAACTAAGCTGCCCAGATTTGACAACTTGAGGTTAAACTCAAGCATCTGTGTTCCTAAGGGCAATAAAGATGTAACTAAGAGCCAAACCAAGAAACAGAACTGCTGAACTTTTGGGACTCATAGATGCTATCACATTTATAGAAATCGTCTGAACCTAGGGCTGTTGAAAGTTGGATATGTTTTACTGTGAAGCTTTAACACTCATTTAAGAGTTTACCTTAAATAACAGGCCAATTAATTCTGAAAGTCCATTGTTGGCCAAAACCTTTGCACACCAGAGCCTCAGATATTGTGTGTACTCCAGATGTGCAACATCTGGAAACACTGGTAGAAATATTTGTCAATTATGAATTATTCTTTTATAATAACTTCACTTAAAATTGAATTTATTCAGTTGTTATCATTCCAACCAAAAAATGCCTTGGAAGAAGAAGAATTTATAAAAACAGAGCCAAATTCACTATGTGATAGCCGCTATATAATTACATTGATTCAAAATCAGTGGAACAGGGTAGGTAAAGTTATCAATACATTCTGGAACTGTTTAACAATTACTGTTCTGTATAGTCAATCTTTAAGGGTTCAAATCTGACATTGTGCCATGCTGCTGGCAAGCGTGTGTACAGTTTATCTCTATCAGTTAATGTTTTTTTCCAGTCAGTTTGCCCACGCTCAATTCAAGTATCATTACCTCAAGTCCAAGTCCTGTGGAAAGAATTTTTAAATTACAGGGTATGAAGACAGAGACTTCCTGCATGTGCTAACTTTCTCAAGATGTATCCTGACATTTTGTCACCAACTGCAGCATAAAACTTGTTTTATCAAGAATTCTCAATATTTTTCAGGGTAAAGCATATGTGATAATTTATATAATTTTTAAAAAAATAATTTTTCAATTTATTTTCTCTTCATGATTCCATTACCTGATTGTGATGACAGAATCAATTGGTCACACTGAGAAGTCTTGCTGAAAAGCTGTTTAATGCCTTAAATGATAGTGTAGCAAACAGTCACGTGGAGAGTCAGCTTGATGTGACGGTCCAGGTCTCCATGAGCCTTAAACAAGCATTCTTTGGGTTTCATTAGCTAAAAGGTGACACAGCAACAAAGCACTTGGGAAGGGATCTGCCTTACAGGTCCAGCATCACGTTCTGAAGTTAAGAACTAGTGTAGGAACCCCTTTGCTCTAGCTTGTAATCCTGGTACTGGAGCAAGGCTTCTCATGATTTTAGATCTTTTTCCAATTCCACTCATCGTAGTGCCTTCCGTCACTGTCACTGCTCTGTCTGCTGCCCTACTAACTGCACAGCTGGAGCTCTGACTGGAATGGAGAGTTTTATTTGAATCCTTTGCATGAGATCTTTTTTCACACTTTTACTTTTAACACTTAAAATAGAAACAAACGTTACAGCTTGATTTACTGGGGAAATACATGCTGCAGGAGAGACGAAGACATTAAAATATTCAGAACTAGTTATTTCACATTCTGATATAAAATTACAAAAATGTTTAATCTACCCATCAAATATGGGTAGATTAAACATGCCACATCAACACAGAATATGGCTCATTGACCTTAAAGTACTTTCCAAAACTAAGAACAATTGGCAGTAAGATGCACCATATCTGAAATCTGATGAATGCAGAGGTACTACCAGAAAAATAAACTTAGAATGATTATGGCAGTGGTTCTGAGAGCCAGGGCTAAATTAAGAGACATCCAAATTTGACAAAAATGAGTGGAGAACATAGAGGAACAGAAGAACAGGATAACTTCCTTTCACTAAATATTTGTTACTAACAGAATACTTACCAACAAGCCTCATTACTGAATTTTAATCTAGTATTCCCAGAAAAAGAACAATGGTCAATATGTTCAAATGTCCCAGTACAGTTACTTTGGACATTCTAAAACTGTCCATTTTTCTTTTCATTTAGTAGTCAGGCAAAATCAGACACTGGATATGCTCAGAAGCACAATATTTTTCTTTGGTATTGGACTTCAGCATGCAGGTTGCTGCTCTGCAGATCTCTTTATTCAAAACTGTTTGCAGTTCAGTGTTGTTTGCTTTTATAATACTGCCTCTCCCTTTTTGACCTCCTTATTACTTTGAACTTTCCTTTGCAGTTTTCATTTCCCAAATGATATTTCAGTTTATCCATCACTCATTTTCAATGAAGTATTCTAGCTCAACTAAAACTAACATAAGTTTAGACCTGAAAAAAAGTTAAGAAAAAAAGAAATTCTGTCTCAACAATCACTGAGTACAAGATGTTAAAACAAATTCTAAAGTACAGCAAATGTAATTTCACAGTACAGAGTACAGAAATCACAAAAAGTTGTCACACTGCAATGACACTGCTAGTGTCATAAGCTGTACATGTTTCTCAGATTAGTTGGATATATTCCTAACAAACATGTTCTCAATCATAGTATTCAATTAGATATGCATATTTTTTCATAAAGAAAGTGCCATTTAAAATAACTGTATATGTACTGTATGAGTTATGTCTTCATTTGGAAATCCTTTGTAAATTAGAAGAATGTAAAACCATATCTGGTCCTTTATATTTCTTGAAAATAATATGACTGTTGTCTATTTCAGTGAGATTTCTATGGAATATCACAAGTTTCTATGTAGTACATGATACAGTTTGGATAATGCAGGGTTGTGGTTTTTTATTTTGCTTAATTTTCAACTCTCTGATAAATCTTTAAGTGACTTCAAATGTATTTTTGTCTTTTAAGATGCAGGACTAAAACAATAAAATATGACCCTAGTACACTTCTCCTGTGTGACATCTGGAGAAAATGGGACAATAAGCAGAGAACATATGGCAATGTTCTTCCTTTAGAATTTTTCTCTTTTTTTTTTTTTAATTTTCTGAAAGGAAACTGATACCTGAACTGCAAGGATTTTCTAGGATATGTACGGATGTAAAGAAAGGTAAGTAGAATTTTTGTGTGTTTTTTCCATAACTTTGACCCTTTTACATTTGAGTCCAAATTCTTAACAATGTAGGTTCAGCAAAGCCACTGAACCTACACTGGGAACCTGGCATTGTTTTTAATATCCTGAAAAATGATGCTAGATTGACATATAAGCTATTTGAAACAGCCGTGCCTCCAGTCAGTACTTGGAGAGGTTATCTTATTTTCTAGAGTAGAACAACAACTGTTTGTGTTCTAACAAAATGATTTGACATTCTATGAACAGCAGATATCTTAATGTAGAAAAATAGATATTTCAATTAAGTGAGTTGAAGATGTAAAAGATGACATAAAAGCCAGTCACACTTTTAAGCTATTCATTATGTCGTTTAGCAGTAGTAGTAAGTACTATATATTGCTATTACTAAAATCATAAAATGTAGAACTAATAAAAATATAATAAACAATGCAAAAATAGAAAAGAAATTAAAAAATAAAATACCATGTAGAATAAATAACTGCTTGAACTTTTTATGTAAACTTTAATTTAGAAAATATTGGCATCTCAAATTTCATCTCAGTTGGCATAATCTCACATACACTAACAGTGTGATTGAAACAACATGTTCCAGTGAAAATTATTCTGACAAATAGTTTTCAGCAACTCTAATAATTTTTTGTCACCACTTTTCTCCTACAATCTCTTATGCTCACTTGTAGTTTTGTGATTTAAATTGGACCGTAAACTTTTTATTATAGAGACTGTGTCTACCAGTCTGTGCAAAGCACTTCACAGGTTCCCTCCTAATGGGAATCCTTGGCAAGGCTGTGTCATACTGATATTGATAATATTCACTTTACACAGCTCATGTGTAGTTCCTAACGAACGCTATGTAGTGGAAAAAGCCCACTTGTTCCAAGTGCCAGTGTCTCTCATTCAGACTGGAATTTTTCTCTCTGTCTGAGAATTTGCATGATAAAAGCAAATGATGAATGGACATGGGACTGAAAAGTCTGGGAGAGGAGCCGGTGACAGTTCCTTTGAAGCTTGAAGAGTTTATCATGTAAATAAGTATTTAGGGATTATTAACACTCACATATTTTACCCCAAAGGCTTTCTGTAAGGTCAACTTTTAAGCAGCTGAAGTATGTACAAAGAATTGTAAAATGTATGTATGAACATGTTCAAATACTTTAGAAAGTCTGTGCTGCAGATTGTTTTTATTTGACTTTTAATATGATATAATATATGCATACAATTAGTTGCCATCAGATATATATAACAAAGGCTCTGGGAGTTCTGGAATTCAAGGAATTCTGAACATTTTTTTATATAAAGTAATTTTGGTTCCAGAATACCGGAAAAGAAGAACAGATAAGACTAAGAAAAAGATCTTTCAATTGAGCTCTAAAAACAAGCAGGGCACTATTTTATTATGGCAACCAGAAAAGGTACTTACTCCTCAGAAGTATAGCCAAAAGTTCAGTGACTGAACCAACATGTTGACTCCAATGCAAATTAAAAGGTTAAACTAATACTGAAGATGACTTCATACAGCTGTTATCTAAAGCATGTCTGGAAATCAGTCTACTTCTTTAGATGTCCAAATGCATTTTAGATGTCTTGAAGCACATATTTTTAAAGTCACAAGCGGAGGCAAATGACCAATGGAACTCTAAATTTCCACTGCAACTATTAATACTATGATATAATCATATAATCATAGAATCATTAAAGTTGGAAAAGACCTCTAAGATCATCAAGTCCAACTGTCAACCCAGCAGCACCATGCCCACTAAACCATGTCCCAAATGGCCTCACTATGTATAATAGCTCTACGCGATTTACTTACTTTTTGATTTGTTGCACATATTATTAAAATGTTAAAAAGGCCTCATGTTTTTTCTCATCCAAATAAAAATAAATAATGTTAAAATCTAAGCATTATCTTTTAGGTAGAAATGAATGAAACCCACCTTTTTCTGCATACACCCATGTTGACCTGAATTTTCATTTCACAACAAATAAGTAGATCTATTCAAAATATTTCTGGAAGTGTACTGGATTCCAGCTCTTTCTGTGATAGTCCATCACTGAGTTTTCATGAATGATGATGTAGCCATTGCTTGTATTAACTATTAGAACTTCAATCATAATCTTGACTATTTGACAAGCATGCAAGTCGACCCTAACTAATGAATTCGGTAATACTATGTCCATTCATACATTACTGAATTACTCATAGAGTATGCTGAAGCTACAGAAAAGCTGTCAAAAGGTGCTTGTCATCTGTAATCATTATTTGTTATTTCCCCTAGAAATCTAATTAAATTACACCTGTCAAGAATAAATCAAGAATAACTTCTGCAAAATGAATTTTCCTTTGTTTCACTCACTGTGCCTTAAGGAATCTTTATCTCCCTTTTGTCTGAATTTCAACAATTTACCTCTAAAGGAGGAAATGACAAAGAGCACAGCAGGAAAGGGGAAAAAAAAATGTTGCATAGCACTCCTTGAGATAAGTTAGTTCAAAAAGCTGAATTATTCATACACCAATAAAGTCACACCTAGGGAAGTGCAAAGTTGCTTATCACAATGAGAAAGAAGGAAATAATTCGATCTGTTTACTAACATGTATAATGCAACCATTCACTTAATTCTGCAAACATTTTCTTATCAAACATTGCTTCTTAGAAAATGAGAAATAAATTGCTTGACTGTATTTATACATTGCTTATATAGCAATTTTCCTTTAGTATTTGTCAAACACTCCAAATAGCCATAAATGCAGTCTAGCTGTCTTGGTTATGTAGGGAGACAACAGCACCACAGTAATGCCAAAGTCATATGGTTCCTCAGAGCTTTTTAAATAAGGTGAGAAGTACAAGTTGTCATTTTTGTGCTAATCTGCTGGATGGTCTCATCCAATTAAAATGCAAACATGGAGATATAAAGAAAATTTTTAATCTGAAATGCCAAAATTATAATATGAAAAAAAATCCTATTGACATATAATAAGAACAGGCAGTTTTCATTATCTAAAAAAGTAACCTCTCCAGGAAGCTGAAATTGGAAATTAATCTTGGATTGCTGCTTCTAAGACTGTGTTACATTACTTGTGAACTTTTATTTGAAAATGCAAGTATACAAATAACTTTTGCAAGTATACATCAATTAAGCAAAAACCTCAAAGTCAAGATGCGCAATTTTCTTCTACTGAAATCATGAGGGTTTTTGGTTACTGGGGAAATGTGCTGATTGCAACAGTGGAAGCAACACCTTCAGTTCAAAGGATAGAATATCAGTCACATATGTAGAACCATTTATTCAAGGAGTTGATAATTGCACAGAAATAGTTATAATTGCTGCATAGAAATATTTATATATAAATTTATGCCAATACAAATTTAAACTAAGAAAAACTAATGTTCTTTCTGTTTCAAAAATGCTTGAAGTGCTTTGAAATGGAGGAAAAACATAGCAGAAAAAGTAGTCTCTCTCCTGTTTCTGGCTGGATGATTAAGAGCATCATTCCAGTTTTCATTGATCTACAGTTAAGAACACAGATTTCCAAACAAATTCCAAGGAAGAGATAGCTTAGAGCATCTCAAATGGCACTGGACATCTGTCTTCAGGCAATTAAACCTCAGTTTTTTAAGGCAGCTGAAACCTCTGTACACTTCCCTGACTGTATTTTCTGTGGGTTTGACTGAGTTGCCCCACCTAGGTGCATCATACCATTTGAGAAATACCGAGAGATCATGGGTCTCCTGTAAATACCATGCCAGATCTGCATGGATGTCTTGGATACTCTGAAGACTCTTAGAGAGCATTGACATCAGCCTGTTGGGTCATTTTGAGTGATATACAGCTATATATTTAGCACGGAGCACATGTATGAACCTAAACATACTATCTTAGGAACTGAATCTCACCCCCAATATATATTTTATTTTATATATATATATATATAAAATGCATAGTATATATAACATTGCATATATAAATAGAAATATTTTTCTTAGTATTAAAGCTAAAAACCTGACTTTATAAACTTTGCAAGTTATAATCATGAAGGTTAAAGTTCATCGTTGAGCCAACTTCATACTACTGAAGGGGGAAAGAACTGAGTAGGCAGAAAGAAAAGGACAGCACTTTTGAAAAGTACCTTGTTACAACTCAGAAGCAACAATCTTAAATGGATTTAATAAATTAATTTGGAAACTGATGCTTAACTGCCATAGACCATCAAATTGCTGCAGTGAAGGCAGAGACTGACTTTGTAACTGCTAATTTACAGCACTGGGGGGAAAAACCTCATCTTGTGAAAGTGGAATTCAATGCAGCTTTCAAATACTGGGAACAGCTCAAACTAAAATATTCGTTGAATCTGGAAAAATCATAAATGACAACTTCCTTACTCAAAAATTGTTAGATGACACAGGAAAAATATATTAGATCATGTCTTCATATAGTAAGATCTTCACAGAATCACAGAATGATTGAGCTTGGAAGGAACCTCTGGAGGTCATCTTGTCCAACATCCTTGCTCAAGCAGGGCCACCTAGAGGTGATAGCCTAGGGCCATATCCAGATGTTTTTTTAATATCCTCAAAGGTGGAGACTCTACAATGTCTCTGGGAACCTGGTGCCAGTGCTCCATCATCCTCTCAGTAAAAAAGTGTTTCCTGATGTCCAGAGGGAACCTCATGTGTTTCAGCTGGTGCCCATTGCCTCGTGTCCTGTCACTACGCACAAAAGAAAAGGGCCTGGCTCTGTCCTCTTTGCACCTTTCTTTCAGGTATTTATATACACTGATGAGATCTCCCCCCGAGCCCTCTCTTCTCCAGGCTGAACAGCCCCAGCTCTCTCAGCCTTTCCTCTTAGGAGAGATGCTCCAGTCACTTGGCTCATCTTTGTGGCCCTTCACTGGCCTCTCTCCAGTACGTCCATGTCTCTCTTGTACTGGGGAGCCCAGAAGTGGACACATTATTCTAGATGTGGCTTCCCCAGCATTGAGCAGAGGGAAAGAATCACCTCCCTTGACCTGCTGGCAACACTCCTCCTAATGCTGGATCCCAGCATGTACTGTTAGCCGCCTTTGCTGCAAGGGCACGTTGCTGGCTCACGTTAAGAAACAGAAAGTGGTGAAATTGATCACAAAATACAAATAATAATTTCTAAAATTTAGGGGTCACTGTGCAAATGATTATTTTCTTATAAAGCTGCAGGAATGAATTAATGTGCAGTTTAACAATACTTCTATATTTGTACTTTAAAAAGACCTGAAGAGATGAAGGCAATTATGAGCAGAATGTAGTAAGCAAGATATTTTTTTACAGAAATGCATTAATAATAAGGCAGCTGTTGAAAATATTTTAGCACATGACAAAAATTCATAATCCCAGATCAAGAATGCTTTGCTGCATTAAAAAAACCCCTCTAATTGGACTTAAAGAGTAAATGAAAGCAGCTAAATAATTAATTAAGACATCTGTATATTACAAATGAAAGAATACTAATTAGAAATTAGGAATGTCACAAAACTCATGAGAAAACTAGAAGTGCACATAGAGAAATGTAGCCAAGCTAAGGTTAAAAAACAGAAATTTTTGTGTGTGTCAGGAACAAGAGAATTTCTAAGAGTAAATTTTATCCATTAATGATCACATTTACATATTTCTGTTCTGTACTTATTAAAATATCAGATGGTGTATTTAGATTATTTAAAACCCAGGAAATTCTTTCCTTGAAAATTGGATTTATGTTGCACAGCATGTGCTAAAGTTTGGTATTTTTTAATCAAACTGTCTACATAATTTGTTACAAAATATCTGACCAATGTGCATTCTGCACTATTAACATTGATTTTCTGTAAGTCTTGGAACACTGGGGCAGTTCTCCAGAGACTGAAAGAAAGATAATGTTGTGATAATATTCGAGAAGGGTGAGTTGAATGACCTGGGTGATGTTAGGGCTGTCAGTCTGACATTGATCTCAGGCAAAGTAATGGGAAGAGACTGATAGAACACTTGATTAATAAAGAAGTAAAAGAGGTAAATATAATTAATGCCAATCAAAATGGGCTTATGGAAAATAAATCTCATCAAACTGACTTGATAACTTTTTCAAAAACACTACTAGTTTTGTTGATAATTAAACTGGGATTGATTAAATACACCCATTGCCTCACAAGCTTTTGTCTTGATATTGTACCATACTTTGTCTAATACAGAAGGAAGATACAAAATCAGTGTCACAATAAATAGATTAAAAGCTGCCTAGAGTGGAAAGTTTCAAGATTCACTGAGAGTCAAAAAACATCATATAGCAGATAAGTTTCTGGGAGAATCCTGTTGAATTTTATATTTTTTTACATTTTACTGTTGTTTGTTATTTATGTCTGGTAGGAAAGCATTACTCTTGATTTGAGTCTGCTGATAAGAGAATCACTGAAATAATTGATTAAGACCATTCACTGATATTACAAAGTCTGATTTTTTAAAATGAAAAATATTAAATACAGCTAAGTATTTGGTTACAAATCTATGAATGAAAAATTAGGCTGTATTTGTAGCAGGGTGGACACTATCACTTGAAGCAGTGGGCTGAGAAAGACATGGAGTAAGCTGGATAATTAGTTGAGAATAAACTTTCACTGTGACGCTGTAACTCATAGTAATAATATAATCTGTGGATACATAAATAAAACAATTGTGATCTAACATGTTTGGAACATCTCCATACTTTCTTAGCT
Organism: Phaethon lepturus; assembly: GCF_000687285.1. Taxonomy (NCBI): domain Eukaryota; kingdom Metazoa; phylum Chordata; class Aves; order Phaethontiformes; family Phaethontidae; genus Phaethon; species Phaethon lepturus. The sequence continues at coordinate 3,733 of NW_010525536.1, read as the reverse complement.
CAGTTCTTAGACTGGTGTAATTTTAAGTCAGTAACAGCTAGTTTTGGAGTTCACATCAGACATGGCTGAAATGGAACGGGTTAAAAGAAAAACAGAAGAAACAGAGAAGAGATTGGAGAACTTTTCTGGTAAGGAAATAATGTAAGAATCCTCCCCAAAAGTTAAGATCTAACTTATATTGTTAGTGACTAAGTTTTATAATTAAAGGGGACAGATGATTGGTAAGAGAAGTTTCTCAGTCTGTCAGAAACAATGCATATATGCAATAACAATAACACCCGATGGCTTGTAGTTGCAGCTAGATATATTCAAATTATAAATAAGATAATTTTAAGAATAGCTTAAGACACGTTTTGAACAAGTGATCAGCATTTTCTGTTCTTAAATTCTTAAGTGCAGATTGGTTCCCCTATGCAGCTCTAACTCAAGGAGGAATTAATTTGAAGTCTTACATTACACAAAAAAGCATGCTGGATGATTGAATGGCCTTTTCTGGCTGCAGTCCATGAATCTATAGCAACAGGGAGAGCTGACTCCTTTGCTCTACTTGCCAATAAACTGAATTAAGTCCGATCTATATAGAAAATGTTCACTAGCAGAATAATGATTGGATGGTATGTGATTTTTTGATTAAATAATTATACTGATAAAATCTCTAGTGTAAATTCACCTATACGCAGGGCAGCTTAGTCTGTTTTTTTAAACCAAATAAACACACTGTTTTACATTGGAATTACTGGACTTTCATTTAGAGACTTTAAGCAAGCTTAAAGCCAAAGAACTTTTACATTTCTGCTGTGCTTAAAATTTATAATAAATCATAGAGGGACTTAGACTTGATGAAAGATCTTGACTAAGCTAATGTTTTGACCAAGCTTGAGAAATACGTTTTGACCAGCTTGATCAGAAAATATCCTTTGCCGGGTTGTTCCTTATACCCATACTATCACTGTGTATCAGCACAGGAAAAAGTCTTCAGCAGTATAAAAAGCATTTCTTAATGTATTGGGTTTGTGTGGCAAGGTTTTTGTAGCTACGGGAGTGGCTTCTGTGAGAAGCTGCTAGAAGCTTCCCCTGTGTCCGACAGAGCTAGTGCCAGCTGGCTCCAAGATGGACCCACCGCTGGCCAAGGCTGAGCCCATCAGAGATGCTGGCAGCACCTCTGGGATAACAGAGTTAAGATGCGGGGGGAAATGGCAACAGCAGTTGCAGCTGGAGAGAGGAGTGAGAATATGTGAGAGGAACAGCTCTGCAGGCACCAAGGTTGGTGAAGAAGGAGGGGGAGAAGGTGCTCCAGGTCCCGGAGCAGAGATTCCCCTGAAGCCCATGGTGAAGATGATGGTGAGGCAGGCTGACACCCTGCAGCCCATGAAGGTCCATGGTGGAGCAGATATGTACCTGCAGCCTGCGGAGGACCCGAGGCTGGAGCAGGTGGGTGCAGCTGAAGGAGGCTGTGGCCCTG
>NW_010525536.1:0-2258 GCF_000687285.1 Phaethon lepturus | reverse complement strand
ACTGGAGCAGGTTTGCTGGCAGGACTTGTGACCCCGTGGAAGGGACCCAGGCTGGAGCAGTTTGTGAAGAACTGCTGTCTGTGGGAAGGACTCATGTTGGAGAAGTTCATGGAGAACTGACCCCTGTGGGAGGCACCCCACACTGCAACAGCAGAAGGGTGTGAGGAGTCCTCTCCCTGAGGAGCAAAGAGCAGCAGAGACAACGTGTGATGAAATGACCTCAACCCCATTCCCCCTGCACCACTCAGGGTGAGGAGATAAGAGAAACCAGGAGTGAAGCTAAGACTGGGAAGAAAGGATTGGTGGGGGAAAACTGTTTTAAGATTTGCTTTTATTTCTCAGTACCCTACTCTGATTTCGATTGGCAATAAATTAAATTAATTTCCCCAAGTGGAGTCTGTTTTGCCTGTGATGGTAATTGGTAAGTCATCTCCCTGTCCTTATCTAGACCCAGGAACCTTTCTCTCCCCTGTCCACTGAGGAGGAGGGGAGTGGTAGAGTGGCTTTGGTGGGCAGCTGGTATCCAGCTAAGATCCACCCAGTACAATCCTTTTTGGTGCCCAACATGGGCACTATGAGGGCTGCTATGGGGAAAATAGACTCCATCTCAGCCAGACACGATAAGCTTCTTTAGATCATGTTTCTAATTTCCATACAGAAGAATAAGGAATCCAGGCCTGGTCCCGTACTCAAATGGCATGACCACTGTTGGGGCAAGATGGAGAACAAGCAGATCGAGCCAAAGCAGAGGCCTGTGAAACCTGCTAATTAAAACTGCACTAATCAGGATAATATTGATTATTACTTGCCTTGAATGCAAATATAAACCTACCAAAATAGTGCAACCAGCAACAGTATATAAAACTTTTCTGACACACTGGTGGTATGCCAGACATAATATATAAGGATTTTATCTAAGTATGGGAGCAACGTGACTAGCAAAGGTGCAACCAAAAACATGTGCAGTTTATTGTATGATCACATCTAATTCAGGGTATGACTTACAGTGACAATCAGTTTGCTACGTGCAGTAATAATGATTAATAATGCATAAGAAGTAACCATCAGCACAAAGGGGTTTGTTAATGAATGAATTTAATAGATTTTGATTTTAAAGCTTAAAGAATTGCATAATCTATCAACATCTTAAATATCCCATAAAGGTAGTCTCAAATCACCTGATACACACATACATACACATACCTGATACACAAACATATATGTATTTTTATATATATATATATATATATTCAGTTCAAAAGTATACCCCACACACTGTTGGGTGAGCACTTTATGCAGGAAAGCATGCTCAAACACCAAAATGAAAGGCTCTTGCAAGGTAAACCAGCTGCTCTAGTTTGCCCCTGAACTGGGCAAATTGCTTGTTTATAGAAAATAAGTACATCATTTAAGGCTACTTCCCTCCTCCTGTGTGCACTTTCACTCACACTTATGGCTCTTTTCAAACCACAAAAACAGAATAAGAAGGGACATTCTTTTAAACACAATATGAATACTCTAAAGATAAATATTTATTATTCTCTAGTAAAAAAGGATATTTTATTTTGAGTGCAGATTTAATAAAACTACCATTGTCTACCCATGTCTTCTATTATTAGCTTTAAATTACAAAAGTGTGGGGGGGAAATGAAAGGAAATTAGTCTGAAGCCATGTGTACAAATTAATTATTTATTTGACATTTCTAATTTCAGAGTCCTGTTGCCAGTGATCCTCAACCAGCTTTCTGTTGTCCCTGAGAAGTCACTAGAATTTAGTAGGAGGTTATAATGTAATTAATGTATTCCTGTTCAATGGTGCCAGTGTACATATTTTATGTATTACTTGTCCAATTTACAAGATCAGAGCAAAGCTCCCATCAGCACGTGCACTACCTAAAAGTGAGACCCATTTGAGTCTATGAAGCAAGCTATCACCGAGTAAGTAGCAGGGATCCAGATGTGGGAAAGTAACACAGAACGCTAGCATGTAGAGGCAACTTTTGGCAAGGATTTGTTTGAATCTTGCTTACAAGATGAGGAACCCTATTCCAGGCATACGGGATGATACGAATGCTATTCTGGGATAGCATTAACTTTGGCCATTCATTAAGCAGGGAATTTAAACATCCACTCTAATATGTTGAATATCACTTGCAGTACTGATTATAATGCAAGTTAATTGCCTTCATTGGCCCAATACTTTATTTTTGTTTGTTAATGAGCAATATTGACCTCGGTACCAGGGAAGATTATGGAGA
>NW_010525535.1:32477-36824 GCF_000687285.1 Phaethon lepturus | reverse complement strand
GGGGGAGAAGCCAGCACCGGCGCAGCCGCGTGCCCCCGCGTCCCCGTGGCCAGCGCCCTAGCCTGACGCCGCCGTCTCTCCCGCAGACGTACAGGAGGTGGAGCTCTGAAGGCCGGGGGGGAAGACGAGGCCACGACGCCCCCATGATCGCCTACGACGCCTTGCTGGGCTGAGCTCTGCAACCGCTCCATGTTCCACGGAGGTGAGGACCCCCGCTCCCTCGCTGGGGCAGGAGACAGCCCTTCTGTCTGCCGGCTGCCGCTCTTGGCCAGTCTGCCGTGCCGCCCGCTATTCCTGCGCCCCCGGTTTTACACCCTAAAGCCCCTTTTTTTAAGTCCTTCCAGCACTTAAAGGAGGCCTACAGGAAAGATGGGGACAGACGTTTTAGCAGGGCCTGTAGTGATAGGGCAAGGGGCAATGGTTTTAAACCAAAAGAGGGCAGATGCAGACTGCAGGCATAAGGAAGAGATGTTTCACACTGAGGGAGGTGAACCACTGGCCCAGGTTGCCCAGAGAGGTGGTAGATGCCCCATCCCTGGCAACAGTCCAGGTCAGGTTGGACGGGGCTCTGAGCAACCTGATCTAGTTGCAGATGTCCCTGCTCACTGCAGGGGGGTTGGACTGGATGACCTTAAAAAGTACCTTCCAACCCAAACTGTTCCATGATTCTATGGTTCTTGCAAGCGGCAGCTGCCACGCAAGCTGCTTACGGTGCTTTTCAAATGTTGCTCCATCTAAGTCTCACACTTTTGAGAGATGCATGAGAAGTAAATCCAATATGACTTAGTAAAGGGCTGGCATGTTCTCCCGCCAAAATGCTAGAGCCTTTGGCAATGCAACCTTTTAACTGCACATAGTGAAACCAAAAGAGCTCACGGCCCCTCGCTGCAGAGCCAGGTAGGCACAAACCCTCGGGCACTGCAAGGAGCATCAGTGCCCCTCACCATGGCTAGATGTTTTAAAGCATGTGCAATGCCATGCTGTGCTGTTAGCAAGGAAGGTACGCTCTCCAATCCAGGACGTTTGGCGTGTTGTGGGGACCCCTGCAACTGCTGTTCCCTCCTTTTCCCTGGCGACGGCTGGCTGCTTGCAAAGGCTGTTGTGTTGGAGTGGATTTTCCCCAAACCAAATAAGCTGCTAGCCCCGGAGCGCACGCCGCAGAGGCGTCGCAGCATCCTTGCCTTGGCATCGCTCTCTGCCCTGAGCATCCCCACCTGGCACGGCCAGAGGCAGGACGTGGGGTGGCGCAAGCCTTTGGGACTGACCCAGCCTGTCCCACCGTGCTCCGTCGGCGGTGTAACATTTCCTCCCCTGTGCAGCGCGGCTCTTGGTTGCGTGTGCGAAGGTGGCTCTAAGAGACCATCGCACTTGTGCTTGCACTTGCAGGAGAAAGCGCGGCTACAGGGTCGATCGCCGGCTGCCTGTACGGCTTGGTGTACGGCCTGAGCAAGGTCCCCAAAGGCTTGTACCAGGACCTGGAGCAAAGGGAGAGGCTCGAGTACCTGGGCGAGAATCTTTACCGACTATCCATGGAGGAAAAGTAAAGCGGTTTCTGCCATTTTCTCTTTCTATAAAGACTATATCAAACCCTGTAGATAACTGACTGACGTTCATAGCGAAGGAATTAGCCGAGAGTTAAGTCTGAAAAGCTGTGTGTAGATCGTGTGCACGTGAAGATAGCTGAATTATTCAAGAGTGATTAGATATTTACGGTCTTTGTGGTTTTTTTACAGATGTAGGAATTTCTAAGTATAAAGAGTGCTGCTTAAACCAGTGAGATAATCTCAAATGGAAAAAAATAAATAAAACCTTTTTTGATTTATTTCAGTCTAACTTGCTGTAATACCACTTCCTAAACAGCTGTGACCAGCAATTACACATACAAAATTAATTTTCAGAACTAATGCTTTCCTGCAAAACTAATGGTAGTACCTACTTATGGGGATATTCTCTGTATATTTGACAATCCTTTCACCACTGCTGTTCCTCCTTGTTCTCAAATGTAATGTGTCTGTGACACTTGTAAACCTAATGTCTCACAGATTAACTTTTAATGAACCACTGATCCCCGCATCAGCACTGTGGTGCAAGGTATTGTTACATTAGAAGCTTCCAGAAAAGGAAAAGCCAACACTAAAAATAGCCCCAAGGAACAACAAAGCATCAGTGTGTCTAAAATTTCTGAATTACATTTTTACCATTCTTCAATCTTCAGAACAAAAGGGGTTTTTAAATATAACTGGCTGAAATATTTGTAAATAAATTAATCCTACACTATTTTCTAAGCATCATTCTTTATTTTTAGATTGAGCAGATTATATCTTGCTGTATCAGCATCAGAACTTTTGGCTGAGGTCTTCAAGCAGTTGCAATAGGTCAGCAGTCAGGCTGTGATATATTGCACAAGTCTGAGCACCACAAAAACCCCAGGAAGAAAACTGGTACAACTGCTTTGCCTTTTTCCTTTTTCCTTTTTTTCCTTTTTTTCCTTTTTTTTCCTTTTTTCCTTTTTTTCCTTTTTTTCCTTTTTTTCCTTTTCCCCTTTTTCCCCTTTTTCATTTTTCCCCTTTCCTTGCCTTGCCTCACCTCTCCAACTTCTTAAACATCTTAAACTTTTTTGTTCCTTTTCCTCCTTTTTCCCTTTCCCTTTCCCTTTCCCTTTCCCTTTCCCTTTCCCTTTTCCATTTCCGTTTCTGTTTCCTCTTTTCCTTTTTTCCTCTTTTCCTTTTCTTTTTTTAATTTTCATTTCTTTAAAAATTTTTGTTTTTTTCAAAAAAACAAACAGACTACAATACAGTTAGAAGTTGCATACAACAGACAAAGTAAAGAGTAGACCTCAGTGAAGGAGATTCTGATGCACCTGCAGAGGCATAGGCACAAATCTGGAATCCTCAACGAAATGACACAGAAGAAGTGAGCGCAGAATTTGTCCCTGCTGTTTAGCCTTATGTTTTACCTCAGAATTTCAGAAACTGAGGTCTATGTAACACTTTCTAATCTCCACCGTGAGTGATTGCCTACATGGTGTTGGTTTCTCCTATCTTTCTCCAGCTGCTGAACTGCGTTTTAAAAAGATAGCTAAAAATACATAAGTACTTTCCTACCCCTTTTTCCATGTAAGCAATTGCTGGAATCGTCACTGGGATGCTATGTGGCAGAAAGAGGAACAGCTGATCCCTGTCATGAATAGCAGTTTGCATGACAATATGCATATGAAAAGGTTTTCCATACTATGAGATACTTCAAACTCTGTTTTAGCATGTTTTCTCTTTGCAGCTTTACAAGGTGCTTTCTTGTTTGCTTTGGAGGTACGTTAAACCAAAAGGAGCGTTTGTGTCAGTGGCTTTTGACTTAAGAGAATACCAAGACTTTCTAAAAACATTCCTTCTAGTTTAGGATGCCTCTAGCACACCTGTAATAAATTCAGCAATAGTGAAGAGAGAAGAACATACCCTGCGTAAGGTAGGATGTTCTCTAGTACTTTGGCTTTTCCTCTCCCTTTAGAAGAAACTATCACAAAATCATGAAGAGCATTCATAACTGTTCCCACTTTACCTTCTATCCCGGCTGGGGCGGACCAAGTGTGTTTCAGAGACAAATAAGATAATCTAGCTTAAAAGGCAGTTCCCAAAGACTCAGCCTGTAAAGCACCACCTCTGCAGTCATTGAGGCAAGCGGCATGTTGGCCGTCGTTTCGCCGCAACGCTTAAAAGGCCTGTGCGTTGGCCTGAGCAGGCAGAGCCACTCCCGATCGCCTGCCTTAGCTACGGGCAGCTCTTGGAACCAAACGCCGCGCAGAGCCGGGTGGCGACGGGGATGCCTGGGGCTGAGGGGGCCTACGAGATGCAGCACCTTGCATGCTCCAGCCATGGCCATTTCCCCAGAGACAACCGACCGTGAGTCAGAGCAATCCCTCGATCCCTGGCAGCTTCTGCCAGCCGGACAGTATTTTCCAGATTTTTTCCTGTCTTTTGATGAAGTCTCCGAACCGCTGCCCTTCTCCTGCCCGTGCCCTGTCCCGAGCGCTGCCCCCACAGCAGCTCGTCCTTCGGGTTTGCCAGGTTGTGCAAAATGGTGGTCAGATATTTAACATGTAATTCAGGGTCAAGAGACAGGGCTTTCTCTTTCCACACCAGAGACAGTAAACCGGAAACTCCTTCAGTCATATGCTTTTGGGAAATGCCGCGGGGTGCCACCAGCCCCTGCTAGTCGGCAGCCTCCGGACCCCTAACAGAGTGGAAAGGGAGGAGCGCGTTGGTGAAGGAGGGTGCAGGCAGGGCTGGGGGAGACCGCCGGCTCCTCTCCCCCTGCAGCTCTCCTCCGCTCCGCGACATGGCGGGGGGCCCC
>NW_010525535.1:3973-32446 GCF_000687285.1 Phaethon lepturus | reverse complement strand
TTTCCCTGGGGCGGGCCAGCCAGCGGGACAGGGTTGCACCACCACCCGTCAGCATACCAGGCTGCTGCCACTCGGATGCTGCCATGATAAGTGTCACCAAAGAACCCATAACTAAATTTATAACTAAACTGCCTGTCTTACGCATCTTAACCACTCGTGGGGCCAGAAGACAGGAAACTTTTGAAGGTGGACTTGTCTCCCCTGGAGGTCCAAGCAGACACTGGAAACCTTGCAGCAGCACTTCCAGAAACCAGCAGCGTGCCGAGGCAGCACCACGCACATTAAAAACAGCAAAAACCAGCGTCTCCGGGGGAGGAGAGAGGCGAGGAGGCTGAAGTCCATGCTAGGCCATTTCACAGCACCAGGGAGGAGCCCAAGTGTCTGCCTTGTCATCTGGCATAACTCACATTGCTGGGAAGTGACTTCTGCTGACATGGGGGTCCCCTTGTTCATGGTCCCTAGTTCCTCCTGGCCATAGGCAGGGCTAGGATTGACTATCTGTAGTTGATATAGAGGTGACAATATTTCATTGATAGGTCACACAGTTTAAGAACAGCAGGATGCAACTTGGGACAAGGTAGTGAAGAAAAACTAGGGATGATGTCTTGGCCCCATGAAAATGGTGGTCGTGCTCCCAAACCTAAGAAACCCTCCACCTTTGTCCCCCTTCCCCAAGGCAGAAGCACGGTGTTTTCCAAACACTGGGACAATACAAGTCTCATCACTACACAAATTTCGGTGGTGGACTCAGAATTTAGTGTCGTTGTACCACAGCTCTTGCACAGAATGCATTTCAGATTTACACGGCCATGATGCTGGTTTCCAGGAGAGGTAGTCTTGGAAGAACTGCAGATGCCCTACATCGGTGCAATAGCTATTGCTCATCTGCCGCTGCTTCGTAGTGAATACATATCAAACACTCAACCCATGTAAGAAGTCTTGGTACTTCAGGCGATGCAGTATTCCCATAAATGCTATATTTCAGAAGGCATCCTATAAGAACTCTCTAGTGGGGAAAAGGAAGACCTTGAACAGAGATCACAAGTAATATATTTTAATGAAGCTGTTTGATTTTATAGCTCATAAGTGATTAATTACTGTGACTATTCCTTGCAGAGAGGGTCTGATCGTCTTCACAACAATAGTAGTTTGGCTATGCTGACCTCACTGAAAGCAGGACTAGTCCATATTTTACTGTGGCCAATTTTTTGCATCCAAAGTAGTCCGGAAGGCAGAGGTAAGCAGGGCATCTGGTTCCACTGCTGTTCTCAGACACATCAGAGATAACCTAAATCACACTGGCTGATGGCCCTACATGTGTTTCTGAATATATCAGGCACTTCTTAGGGAGGAGTGGCCTTCTGCCATGGCAAGCTTTCAGTCAAAATATCAGCAGACTGGCTGGTTATAGGAGCTGGTTATAGGATATTTTTAGCCTCAATTATATCCTGAATTCTCTTTGCTTTTCATCTTATTCTGAAGGTTCCCATAGTTGTGACAAACAGGACCTTGGTGTAACATGTCAGCCTTGCTTCCTTGGCTGTGGTAAATTCAGTAAGGGAAAGGATGGATGTTACCGCATTGTACACGTGGGACCGTGCACCTGTGCTATGCTGAAATGTGGTTATTCTGAATCAAAACCTATGAAGTATTGTTTGTCACATTAGGCGTGGGCCATTTGTCATGCTTTTTTCTTTCATTGGTCTTTAAAAATATCTACAAAGTCTTTATAAATAGACCTTCTTCCATTCAAGATGGCAACTTCATCCTGCTGCCGAGGGATGTCATTTTCAATATGTGCACTTGAAATGCAGCCAAGTGGCATCCAAATGTCACAACCTGACTGGACGAGGACCAGCCCCGCGCTTTGCAAACAGCCTCCATAATATCACAGTGAGGGGCCAGATCCAATTTCTTTCAGAGTCCGTGGGGTACCAGCTGCTGGGGCACAGCTGGGCCTTCCCCAGCCTTTCAAGGATGACACTCCCTAAAGGATGAGCGACTTTGCAGCCTTTCTTCATTTTCTACATGTGGACTTAATTTAAAGAATTTTTTGTTCCACTTCTGGTCATAAAAATTAACCTCTTCCTGGTATGCAGGCTGCATTCTCTGCATGAAGCTATTTCACTGCCCGGTGAAGTAACCTTCCAGCTTTTCACGGTGTCAGAAAGCCGACACCTCTTGCTTTTTTCCCTCCTAGCCCCATCTATTGTTTTTGACTTCATGCTCCACCTTTTGTGCTTAGTTCAGTATTTTATTTAGTAACTGATCCACACCAGTTAAAGCATTGCCTAAATCCCCAGCTGTCCAAGGGCCTGATTCGTCAAACTCAAGCGTAGGTCCAACATACCAGCCTTCTTGCTCCAGATTAAAGGGGGGTGTAGTCAAAGGACGTTGCCAGGGTTGTTGTTGTGGTATTACCCCTTGCAAAGTGGATTTAAGAGCATAGTCCTGATGTGGGATTTGAATGCTATCAAAAAACAGATAATGCAAATCCTGTGTTTTTTTTTTTAATTCCAGAGAGGTACCTGCTGACTTCTAACCTGTATACCAATGGCAAAAACTATCAGTGGCACATTTGTACTCCTCAGCCTTGATATTTCATTTTAATTGTTTGAGTGTGGTTTTATAATCCAGAGGCAGAACCATATTTTCCTGCAAACTGTGTTCTCATCGTATTTATTTTTGCCTACGCTTCACCTACCAGCGGAGGAAAACACCTTCGATGTTGCCCTCGCGTTAGGACACGGTAATACTAAATGGGTGAGGAGTGGCACAGAGGAGATGTGGTCGGCCTGACTAGCGTTTCTTGCTCCCCTAAGTGCTTCTGCTGCCACAAAACACAGAAGAAAGAGACAACGGTGCCATGTGGGACCGTACGAAACCCTGCACACTCCCACTACACCATGCCTCACGAAGCTTGTAAAGCACTTTGCATGCTTTTTAACTGGCCACTAATGGCAACTCTCTTGAGAACTTCTAAATTAAAGTATTTTTTTCCATTTTATGCACAGCAGCATGTCATTAAAGCAAAATAAGGAAGTAGCGGCAATGTTGATGACTTGAAAAGAACATTCGTGTTTTCTCTTGCACAGCACCAAAAGCACAAGCTTTTGCGGAGATGATAAGATGCTGGTAGACCCTTTGGTGCTGAAGAAGAAGCTCAATAGGATGGCAACAGAGCAAGGGGCCTTTGCTGTTCTCAGCAGCCTTCTGCTCTATGTCACTGAGCTCGCAGCCAGCGACCCGCAGCTCCGCAGCAAGAGGACAAAATGGGCAGAAGGTAAAGAAAACAAGGTGAGTTATAACCAGCCATGTCCAGATCCAAACAGGAACCAGCATCCAACCAGATTTCAGCTCTTGCGGTCCAGGTTTCTAAACAACAATCGTGAGCCGTACACCAAGAAAAGACGAGAAGTCGGCAAGCTGGTCATTAAAGAGAAGCTGTGGGTGAGCAGGGCTGGTAACAAGATGGACAGAAGCAGAGACAGGAAAGGAGATGGAAAAGCAGCAGAGGAGGATGCAGACATGGCACCCAGTGAGAGGGCCAGGTGGAGCAGCGTGTGTGGGAAAAACACAGTGAAGAACATCCTGAAGAAATTTTTAGCTGCCGAAGAAAAAGAAGGAAAAGAGAACTCTCCCAGCTGGAAAAAGAAGGGGCCAAACAGTGGTTTGCCGAAAATAGTCAGCAAGACTTCGGTCCTGTCCAAACTGAAGGAGAAGTTTGAACAAACGGCTCTCTGCTCAGCTGCAGAGGTGAAAGTATCCCTCTTGCGCAAAGGTGAGAATAAGACTAAAAACTTCCCGAGCAGAAAAGCTATTCGTAAGCCGGAGGTCAGAGTGCTACGCACGGCAGCAATGACAGCCACAGGTATAAACAGTCCAGAGTCCCAATATCTAGTGTGCTCCACGGTCCCGGTGCCCAGACTCAGCATCGCTACTGAAATTAACCATCCTTGGAGCTGGTCGAAAAATAACACCACAAAGCAGCCTTTCGGTCATGACACACCACTGAAGGAAAAGGGGGGGTCCAACAGAGAGCCGGGCGAGAGCAAAACACCAGCAAACGCAGCACAGGACAGGGAGGACAACGAAGAGTTACCAGTGGTACCTGAGGCCATGTCTGATGCAAAGGACCATGCTGAGGCTAAAATAGATTCCACAAAGCAAGGACCCAAATTTAATCCTAGTCTAGATAGCTCTTCTACTACCCATAAAAGCAAAGCTCTTGCAGACAGCATTCCTCCCTTGTCTGAACATAGTCTAGATTGCGACAGGAATAACATGTCAGCTGGGCCTGAGACATCTTCACTATTGGGGATTACCAATGATGTGCAACACGTTAAGGAAGACAGCCCTCCTTCTAATGTGCCTTACTCTAGCATAGATGAAGGATCACATGAACAAAGTCCACAGGACACTAAAACAGGTGAGATTCCTGAAATAACTATGTATGTGTACAGTTCAGAGGAAGTTGACACAGAGCTCACAGAGCCAGAAAAGGATCCTTTCTCTGCAGGCCAAAAATATTTTCCAGAGCAGAAAGCACTGGAAAACATCCCACCATTTCACTCTCCAGGAGTTCAAGCATCTTCTGAAGTTGAGCCTCCAATGGAGGATCGACAGCTAACTCCCCTAACACCAGTTTCTGGCAAAAGGCCATCGGTAGTCCAAAAAGAAGCATCAGGTTTAAGATGCAGAGGAAGATGTTCTGAAGAAGCCAAAAGAGGAGCAAAATATCACAGCGAAGAGAAAATATCCTCTACACCTAGCAAAAATGATAGCGATGTCCCAAGTAAAAAGGAAGAGGAGAATAAAATACCCAATAGCCAGATGCAAAATGAATCCAAAACTAAGCAGTCACAACCTCCTCAAATGCCCAGTCCACAAAATAGCTTTGGTAATTCCAATGCTGACATATCAAATCCAGATGCAAATCACATCAAACCCACACTCTCCTCAAATGAGAGCCAGGAGCAGAAGCCTGGTGCTGCAGAAGAAGAACAAATCTCTTCTCACTTGGAGAACACACAAAGCTCTTTGCCAGGTGCCCTTGTGAAGCACAGTTCCTATATCACAGAAGAAGATTTTGGGAAGGACAGATTATCTTCATCAAATGAAATGATGAATCATGCAAACAATCGAGCTCTGCACAGGAGTACTTTCACTGACCTGGAGACCTGTCACAAGCCATCCAAATCTTTCATTGAGCGTGAAGAGGGCACTGCAGATGAGATGCCCTGGCCTGACTCTGAGGCATGGCCGTCACCCTCATCAATCCCTTTACCAACACCAATGAGTGGGATTGCAGGACAAAGAATTCATCACACTCTTGGAAATCGTCCAGCCCTTCCACCTACTGATCTGGTGAGACAGGGAGCTAGTGGTGTGGGAGATGAGTGTACCAGCCATGGCTGTGAGAAGCATCCACCACCCTCTTCAGATGAGTTGACAAACTGTGGGAATGATACAACAGTGGAGAAGAAAACTGCATGTGATTTTAAGGACCAAGTGCTGTCCCCAAATCATGCAACAGAAAATGAAAACTCTACAGCTGAAGAGACAAATACATGTCAGAGATTTGTGAACTGTCTTTCACTTTCAACCAAGAAGGCAGGAGAACATGAAAATAAAACCATACTAGCAAGAAAGCCCCTATTACCCTTGGAGAAGGACCAAACACCAGTTTCAAATGATACCACAAAGCAAGGAAGTGATATGCTGGAAGATAACCCATTTCCTTCACCAGCTGAATTGGTCTCAGACCAAAAGAAGCATGTGAAAGACAGAAATAAGGTCTCCAAACATGCAAAGGATAAGCTCTTCTCATCAGATGACAACACGAAACATGAGAGTGATAGGATGGAGACAGAGGAGAGAGAAGAGAGAAATGTCTTGCATAAATCTGAGGAGGAACAAGTATTCACATCAAGTGGTACAGTGGATCATGATAATAACTCTTCAAATGAGAAGAATGCTTATAGACCTCAAACATCCCAGTTACCTTCATCAGAGCATGATACCAACATTCAAGGAGTGAAAAATGCTGGGCAGAGTTTGAAGCATCTAACACCTTCAAGAGATTTTGTGAAACAAAAACATGATATGACAGTAGATGAAAACATGTGCTGCAGTAATGGGAAACACCACTTGTCCTCATCAAATGAACCAATTAAACATGCAAATGACAGTGCAGGGGAAAAAAACATCAAGTCAAACTTCAAGAGTTATTCAATGCTACCAAGAAATACATCAAGGCAGGACAATAAGACCACCGATGAGAAGAATATCCCTCATAATTCAAAAAATGAAACAATGCAACATAAAAAGAGTTGTGAAGAAGAGAGGAATACTTCGTTTGATCCTAAAAATCGAATACCGTTATCAAATCCATTGATGAAGCAAGACAAGAAATCAACCCCTCCAGAGACACAAAAACAGATGTCACCAGGTGACCTTGTAAAGCCTGAAACTAAGTCATCCGAAAAAAAGACTAAACATACCTCTGAGAAGCCCCAGTCACCTTCTTCAAACACAGTGCTGAAGCCTCAAGAAAGAAGCCTTTCAGGAGAGAAACAGCAAAAGACACCAGTAACGAAAGACACCAGGTCACCTGAAACAAAAGCTGTAAAAGAGGATAATGAGCACCAGCGTTCTGGGAAGTACCAGCTACGTCCTTCAAGAAAATCATCAAAACATGAGGAAAATGCTCCAGAAGACAAGCAGCAAATGAGATGTGAAGATTTTACAATTCCTGATACAGATGCTGCAAAAGAGAACAAATTTCCAAGTTCCAGATCAGCATCATCAGAAACATTGGTTAAGCCTCAAGAAAAAAATACTCCAGAACAAAAGCAACAAACATCAGGTTCTGCAGGCTTTAAGAAGCCTGGTACTAATGCTGTAGAAGAAAAAGATGGAGATCCAGATTCTGAGAAGCCACCTTCTTCAAAGAAAGTGGTGAAGTCCCAGGAAAAAAATGCTTCGGGAGATAGAAAGCAAAAGACACCAGCAGCAGAGGTCATCAGGTCACCTGAAGCAAAGGCTGTAAAAGAGAGTGAGAAACACCAGTGTTCTGGGAACCATCAGTTACCACGTGCAAGTAAATCATCAAAGCCTGAGAAAAATACTCGAGGAGGAGAAAAACAACAAACTGTATCTGAAAGTTTTACAAAGTCTGATGCAAGTGCTGTAAAATATAAAAGCAAAGATCCAGATTCTGGATTGTGCCAGTCGCCACCTTCAAATTTGCTGGTGAAGTCTCAAGAAAAGAACGCCACAATGAAAAAGAAGCAATCACCACCACCACCTGATGAAAAAACAACATGTAAAACTGGTAGTCCAGAAAAGAAGAGTGGACTGGAGAGAAGAGAGAAATACCAGCTACGCTCTTCAGCTCAATCAGAAAAGCACAGCCATGATGGTTCAGGAAAAGAAGGCCCTGTGGGCAACTTCAAGAGCTATCAAGCTCCATTGCCAAGTGATGGCATAAAGTGTAAAAGCCATACTGCCTCAAAACAGACCAGTTTGTCAGATACAGAGAAGTCCCCCAAATCATCCTTATTTCATGTTGCATCAAAAGATGAGGAAAATCCTGCTGGAAATAGAAAAAAACAGCCTGGATTTAAGAAGTACCAAGCGCTCTCATCAAAGAATTTTGTGAGGCGTGAGAAAGATGTTGCTGAAAGGGAGGGGAGCCGGCAGGCAGCTGGCAAAAAAAGTGAGAGAGAAGCAGAAGTGGAGGACTGCTCTAAAGCAGCTTCATTCTCAAAATACACAGTGGAAAGCTACAGTGAAAGACCCTTAGATTCATCTTTCAAACCATTGATCATCAGAGTAACTGACACATTTAAACATCACAGCTAAAAAGTACGGCTACAGCTTGGGCAAGAACTTACAACTAATCATGCTACCAATTCTCTCCATCTTTCTTTTTTCCTTTACTCTCCAAGGCATTATATTATCATTTTTTAATCACAAGGACATTGATGTGCATCTATCTGAGCTGGGCTTTTTTTCTTTCTTAAACATTAGCCTGAAGACACGAATTAAATTAATGACTGCAAGTGAATTAGCTAATCACTGAATTAATCATCAGTTTATAAATTAAATATGAGACGGGCTTTGAGATCAGCATGAATTCAGCCCTGCTCCAGACTCTTCTTGCTAACTAATGGGTTTTGTTTGTAACAAAGATGACTGTTCAGGGTGAACTCTATTTGTATTTACTTATTCTAATGAAAATCCACTAGTACTTCTTCCAGGAATGGTGGTAGGCAGTGTCAGCTTTAATTATGTCAAAAAGCTCTTGTTCTAAGCTCTGCCTTTTCACAGATTAATGGGAACTGTTGATCTATTGCTGCACTGAGTGACGCTGTTAGCAGAAGTAGTGAGGGAAGGAGGGGAATGCTTCATTTATCTGCAGGAAAAGTCCTCAAAGGACGTTGATGCTATGAGAGGATTTACTGCGAATGCAAATGTTCAACCTCATTAATATTAATATTGGAAAAATAGTGATTTAACCTCCTCTGAAGCTATTTGCCCTTTGGCCATACACTGTATGCGTTATTGTTGTAAAGACATGCCATTTCAAGGGGTTCTTAATTACTGCAGATGAACATGCAACAAGTGTAAGAGCACAGAAAAGCCTGACGCTGAAAGGCCCCGAGGACCTCTCCTGAGGACAATGTACGCCAGAGAGACTCAGCTCCTTGCCAGGGCAGTTCAGCTCTTCCTGGGACAAAGGTTCTATGATTCCGTGACTGGTCACACTTTGAATCCTGGGGTGAACAGACACGAGGCAGGTGCCGAAGCTCACGTTAAAAGTCTTAGGAAGTGTTTATTTTACAACACAATGCGAAACGGAGCAGTAACAAGCAGCCAGTGTCACTGAATCGTACTAACGGGGTGTGATTTTTTGTGTTTACAGTAATAGCAGCTTCTGCACAAAGTTTGCATGTGATGAACATTGTTTTGGAGAAGCAAGGGCAGGGTTGCTGCCTTGGGTGTCGTAGCAAAGCTGTGACAGAGAAATCATACAGCACTGCTCTCCCGTATGCCAGTTTAGCTTAGTGTTGTAACCGTGCGTTCAGGTTAAAACTTACTGTGGCATAGCCTAAGGACCTGCCTTCAGAAAGTTGCAGAGCTATCCAGAAAGAGAGCAAGCCAGGTCCTGCTCCGCCACGGCCGCAACTTCCCTTCAATTCTTAAGACGCTCTCCACGGCTGCGCTCCTTACAGCCGAGGGCTGGCCGTTCCTCCAGCCCAGGTTGGCAGAGCGCCCCGACCCACTGCCAGCAAGGGAACGAGGACAAGAGCAGGTTGGCAGCCAGCTGAGATCAAGCCAGCACAATGCACACGAGTCACATACGTGACAACTGGGCTGGCCCAGCCAGGGATGCTGCCGGGAAGAAGAGGGGACGTGAACATCGTGTCCCCTGACCACTGAAAAGGCTTAGACATTGACTTCTTTTGCTTCACAACATGCCAAGAATTAGGCTTTCTGGCACCCGGAGGTTCACAAAATGAAAACCACATATGTATATCACAAAAAACAGAGGCTAAGCAGAATGTATTGGTGGGTACAAGACTGCCTTTCTGTGCAGAGGTGTGTTTCACCCACTGAGCTTTTATGAGCTGGCAACCATAAAGGCCACTTTGTACTAAACCTAAACCGTAATTTTCCTTTTATTGTCCATGATTTCATTTCCTATTTGAGAAAAGTCTTTACAACATAAAGCATTTGCACCAGACTTGAATAGTAATTTCTCTATTAGCTGGCTTCTCCTGTGCGTTTTATTTATTCTTTTTCTAATCTTTTAAAAGAAATTTAAAGGAGGGGGGGTTACCCCTTATCACACCTGAAAAGACCACTACCCTGTCACAAATTAAAGGACTTCTATCTGCCAGATATTAAGAAGGTACCAGCCAGGAGAGGTAGTCAGTGCATACCAGGAGGCCCTCAATTCTTCCAATATACACCTGCAATGTCTGTTTTTCTCAACAGAGGTACAACACTAGGAGACTAAGCACCCTATATCCAGGACAAGCCAGGCAGAGTCACCTTCTGGTGGTTAACTCTGCTGCTTGCCTTAATCTCTGCTGGTAAGACATAAATCACCCATCCAAGTCAATTGACCATTAGTCCCTCAGGTGCACCTAAAACATGGCAGAGATTTGCACTAAATGCATCCTTAAGGGTAATACCTCACTTAAGCAAATCACTGAGTTTTGTTTCTTGGCTTTTATAGTTTTGCATGATGGGGGTAATTTTGCACAGTTCTGTTCCTTCACCATACTGTATCCCTCTGCTTTACTAAAATGCATCTCTCAAGGCAAGCATCTCTCAAGGTCACTCAAGGCATCAGGTCCTTAGCCCGCAATAAATGTAACAGGGATTTTTTTTTTGCCAGTTTCAGTAATGCTTCCTTAAAGCCCTGGCTTAGCTGTAGATACAGACAATCAAAACTAGGCCAGGCACAGCGAAAATACAGAAAAAACAACGCCCAGGTAGAAAAGGTTTTTCAAGGTTACCCTTCTATGGTGACATAGTTCGAAATTTCAGATTCTTCTGGAATTAGTCTCTCATAGAGAGAGATTTTTTTTAAGGGGACTGGGCAAGATGAATGACAATGGCATTTCCCTGGGCATAACCCATTGCTTTGGATTCTCCAAAGTGTGGCTTTCCAGGAGTTTTTGAAAGCCTGAATAAAGAAAGTGTTTAAGGGGAGTCCCGACTCTGAGCTGGAACTGGGACACCTGAAGGGTCCCAGGTGAAGAAGCAGGTCTAAGGGGGGTTTGGTGGTTACTGGTGGGGTAGAGGTTGGGGCAAGGAGAGAAGCCAGGCAGGCTCCCAGTAGCAGCCATCAGTAAAGTCTTTCAGATTTTTTATGTCCTCTCAAATTAGGCCATAGTAAAAAGCTCCCCTAGCACTTCACATCAGCACAAAAGTCACAAAAGGATTTGTCTGGGGTGATTTGGATAGCCCAGCCTGGGCCTGAATAAACTGTGGTGTAGTACAGTCCTCCCACAGCTGAACGTGTGCCCATTGTCTCCATTCATCCTCCCACGTTTTTGACTGAAGGACAAACTTCTGCCTTTGGTCCCCAAACTTAGCACTGTCAGCTGACCTCTGGATGTGCCTTGCTCTCCCTCCATCTCCTACTGCAACACAGCCCTCAACTGAGGCACGTGGGGCTGAATGGGACAAACTCAGGCCTCAGAGTCCCAGCTTTGTAAAGAGACCACCACTTTTTCCACAAGTCTCATGAAGTGAATGTGATGCCTGTTCTTCTGGGGCTTCAGGCACCAAGAAAGCTCAGAGGGACCAGGGGAAGGGCTGAGAGCTCCTTCCCCAGCTCAGAAAGGACTTCTAAGCCATGCTGGATGTGTGTTGTTGTTAGCGGTCAAGCATTGGAACAGACTGCCCAGGGAGGTGGTGGGGTCACCATCACTGAAAGTGTTCAAAAAACATGTGGATGTGGCACCTGGGGGCATGGTTTAGTGGGCATGGTGGTGTTGGGTTGATGGTTGGACTTGATGATCTTAAAGGTCTTTTCCAACCTTAGTGATTCTGAGATTCTGTCTCCATGAAATTGTAACAAAGAGCTCTTGCTTGCTGATTTCTTTTTTTTTTTTTTTTTTAATTGAAAGAGGGCATATAAAGCACAGCTACCCTCAGCAAAAAAAACCCTGAGAAGGTTTAGCTGGTGGAAGAACTCAGACCAGTGCTGCACCACCAGGTATGACCAGTCCAGCTCATAATTAAGAAATGTATAACTACTTTTCTCCAGACCTCAAAATTGGGAAGAAACAGTTAACCCCGGTAGTGCTGTCTGATTCCAAATTGTCCAAATGCAACAAAAATGTAAAGAATGCACACTTCTGGCTCTGAACTGTGAAATAACTTAGTAATTTACCAGCATCTTCTACAGTTGCGTCTCAGGCAACCTTTAACACATCGTACATGACAAAAAAAAGAGAGAGATCAAGACCTCAAGTTGTACGATTTGTCACAGATTTTCCCTGTCGTACCTTTTTGGATGTCAATGGAGCTGGTAATAGAAGAAAGCACTAAGGAGAATAGAAAAGACCGCATATTGAAATGCAGCTTTCCCCCACCGCATTTTTGCTTTTTCATTTCCACTTGCAGCCAGCAGATCCCAGCACACAGGGATTATTCAGCACTTGGATAAAGCATCCCTCTCAGCCCCGAGGTGCCACACATGAAATCTCTGGCCTGCTGACAGTAGAAACGCTCCATCTAATGGCTGAATTTGTAAAGCAGGGATTTTTTGCAAGCAAGCAGTGATGAACGCAGAGTAGAAGTGGGAATAGTGGTGGGAATAGCAGGGAAATTTAGGGAACCATTTCTTCTCTTATCCCTGTTGCCGGTAAGGACTGGACACCATCCAAAATGAGCTTGTCTGTGTGACCAGAGAAACGACAAGGAATAACTGGGGCTCCTTATGGATTTTGGGGTGGGGGCTTGCTCTGGAACACTAAAGAAAATCTATTACCTCAGAAATAACCACAGAGATATTATCAGCTATCAACAGAAACAATTTTAACTACTCTACTCCCTATGTGGTTTCCAAAATGCATCGTTGTCCTCTAAGCTTTATTTCTCTCTTTCATTTCCACGAATATCTCTTTATATAGAAGGAAACATTTTTCACTCCTTGATGAAAACTTTCAGCATAGGAAAAAAAGTCTTGCTGGGTGCCTGCTTTCCTGCTGTCGTCGTTTAACCTGGCAGGTAGCTAAAACAACCACACAGCTGTTCGCTCACCCTCTCCCCTCTCAGTGGGATGGGGGAGAGAATCAGAAAAAAGGGTAGAACTTGTGGGTTGAGATAAAGACAGTTTAATAGGACAGGAAAAAATAAGAGAATAAAAATAATTATAGTAATCGTGATAAAAGAAAATACCAAACCAGTGATGCACGGCACAATTTCTCACTGCCCACTGACCGATGCCCAGTTAGTTCCTGAGCCGCGGCCCCTCCCCGGCCAACTCCCCCAGTGTATGTACCGAGCATGACGCCGTATGGTATAGAATATATATCCCTTGGCCAGCCTGGGTCAGCTGTCCCGGCTGTGCCCCCTCCCAGCTCCCCGTGCACCCCCGGCTTCTCGCTGGCAGGGCAGAGCACGGGAAGCTGGACAGTCCTTGACTGCTGAGCAACAGCCCAAAACATCAGTGTGTTATCAACATTATTTTCATCCCAAATCTCAGGAAGAAAATTAACTCTATCCCAGCTGCAACCAGGACACCTGCCAAGACTTTTTCTATACTGAATAGCCAAAGAATCAGCAGGTCAGTATTTTGCCTCTTACCACCTGGAGGACCTGCAACAGTTTTGGGAATTGCTACACACCTCCTGTTACTGTACTTGGTTTGTCCTTAATGTGCCTCCAGTTGCTTGTACTCTACTGAGCTGCAGGTGCAAGAACAACTTTTCAAGACGGTGCAATTTTCACTTGGCATGCAAGCGTTACAGCAGGCTTTCAATGACGCGTGCCATACAACAGCAGAAATGCACTGTCAGAGGGAAAATTGCCCAAGATAATAAAACCATAGAAATCTATAATGCAATGAACTGGTTATCCTCAAAAAACCACCAAATAGCTGTTAGGGCCTATATTTTAAAAAATGGCTGGTGACTCTGAATATCCAACCTGGGACACCTTATCAAAGGATCTGTTTTTTTGGGGAAGTGCTCAGCACTTTCTTTCTGAATGTCAAGCTTCTTTCATAAGACGCCTCATGTTAGGCAACCAAAGCCCCTTCCAAAAAAAATTGACCCAGATTTTGAAACACAGGAGAGTTTCACAGTCACCTACTTGTCCCTGCATCCTCAAAAGAAAAAAGGGCTGGGAACAAAAGAATTGGGATGCAGGAACCAGCCACCTCTCCGTAGACCTGTGGGTGAATGCAGCCAGCGTAGGTTGCTTTCACGGCAAGGAATTGCAATCACTTTCTGCAGACTGCACACCTTTTTGGCCTGCACCATGGCAAGCACTGAGCCAGTCATTCTGGCCCTTGTAGAGAGAGAGTTTTTATATAGTTGCGATGCAGCCTAAAAAGAAGGCAAGTCCTTCTCCATTGCTGTTTTCCTCAAGGTTTCGGGAAGGAATCAAAGAAAAAAAACTCTTGGACACTTGTAAAGCCAGTCCACCCTTACCAAGAAATATCTGTGTTTAGTCGAGTTACACCATCCGAGTTAAATGCTTGTGTCCCTTGGGTTTCATACCACTGCAATGGACTACCCAAGGGCAGCTGTGGATTGCTAGCCTTGGTTACTGCCATCTTTCATTCTTCTGAAGAATCTGAACAGTGCTGGCGGTGGTGATCCAAGCGCCCAGACAAGGTCCTGCCAAATGTATCTCAGCTCTAAGTCTCTCCAGGCTCCAGAAAACATCACAGAAGGACAGAAATCTCCAAAAGATATCTTTTTTATTATTCATTTAAATGACACCCATCATGTAACAAGAAATTTTGTACCATTGTCATACTATACAGATTTCTTAATAAAACTGTTTTACTTCTTCGGTGGGTTACTTATTTGTACCACTGAGTCAAACTTGTGTGTTGAGAAGACGAAAATAATAAAAGCATACAAAATAACTATCTTGTAATCATTCTGTCATTACCAAGGAAGGAGTGTGAGAAACAAAGACAAACAGCACCTCTAAGTGTCTCATCAGTATGCAAACTGTTTTCCTTACGCCCAAGAGACCTGACACATGCTGAGTTTCATGGGACCGCTGGGAACAGGTAGAAAACACGGAGCATTAATTATGCAAATGTTGTGGCTTTGAAAAGAGCAAGACAAGCTGCATTTTCTGCAGCTTGCTCCTTGCTTCCCTGTTCCCACCAGCTCCTCAGACTCAGACAAAGAGCAGGCTGCGTGCCAGGGAGGTGACTCCCACCACTGCAAAAGGAGCAGTGATGGGCTAAGAAGCAGGTTGGTGGGACTAACCTCCTCCTCCCATGCTGCCCATGGAGTGGGGGTGGCCGACCAGGGCTGCACGATCTAACGTGACTTCCTATCTTGCTTTTGCTTGGTGATGGGAGTGGTTAAATGCACACCTGAAAGGAACCTGGTGCTATGGCAGGGCTGGATCATGTTTGGCTATCTGTGATCCAAGGCTGGCAGGAGAAGACAGTAACCTGGTGACCACATTAATGTGTTAGAGCTGCAGAAAGCCCTTGGGCAGCTACTCCTTCCTATATCACCATTAAGGAAAACAGCATTTACTGTTGCAATTGCCAGATGCCTTCCCCTCCAGAACATGAAACCTGGGCAAAACTGAACCTCTGAGTATGGAAATACAGTTACACACAGAGCGGTCCAGGATGACCTGCAAGCACTGCAGCCCTGCCTGCTGCTCAGCCAGAGCCATCGGGCAAATCTGGGGCTAGGTTGTGAGGCACCAACCTTGGGCAGACCTCTGGCCCTTGCCCAAGATGGACATTTCTTCTGTTCCTGTAGATGCCAGTGAAGGGAAGAGAAGGATCTTACTGAGGGTTCACCCTGCCCCATCTGAAGATGTTTTGGAGGATCCGAGTTCAGTTCTGTTCCTTCTCATCACAAACTGTCTGCACAATCATCATCACTTAATCTGTCCACGCATCCCACCTACAAAGCAGAGAACATGTGTTCATGGAATCATAGAATAGTTTGGGTTGGAAGGGACCTTTAAAGGTCATCTAGTCCAACCCCCCTGCAGTAAGCAGGGATGTCTTCAACTAGATCAGGTTGCTCAGAGCCCCATCCAGCCTGACCTGGAGTGTTGCCAGGGGTGGGGTACCACTCAGCTTGGTGTCATCTGCAAACCTGCTGACAATGCACTCAATCCCACTGTCTATGTCACTGATGAAGACACTAAGGAGAACTGGTCCCACTTTGCAGGCAGTGGATGCCAGCTGTGGCCAGGGTAGGCAAGCACCCAGCCTGGACCCACCACCTGGATGCAAGCAGCACAGGGAAACCAAGACAGAGACTGCCCACCCGCACTCACCATTGTCCTGTGCAATATCTCTTCCAAAACCATCACCATTGATCCTCACCTCCCCTTCAGCTCTTTCAGTGTTAATTCTCCAGGGGACATGTGTAGGTGAGATGGCCACTAAGCATAAGAAGTGTGGTAGAGAGTGGGCAGAGCTGCAGTAGGAGACAACCCATGCAAGCACACAGGTTATCAGAGCAATCCTGTACACAGGCAATGGTTTTTCAGCTGTGTATTTAGTTGCAACTCCCCTGTTATTACTCAAACTGATGCTAGCAGTTCCTTGGGGACCTCTGATGTTCTTCTGGAGTTTCTCTTCACCAGCTCATAAACCTCATGTTTGAAAAAGGCACAAAGGGTGCATGTAAAGTGTGTGGGAGTGTGATTCCCAGCAGGAGTGAGTATGAAGCTGAATGTCAGTAAGAATTGGAAGAAACAGACTTGTACAAGTACCACATGGAAGCAAACACTTAAGCATAAGCTGTTCCTAAGAAAATATAATGAAAACACAGGTAAGTCTTGATTCCTTTGCCCTCCTCCATACAGTAAGTCTTTATGACGTCAAAAGAACCAGCTTCTCCATCTGTGTAATGGGAATGAATTATTTTTCCCCTTGCCTTGGTGTCTTTCTTTGTATACATGATATGTAAGTTATTTGGAAGTCTGCAACAAGTATATGTAAGTGGATGTACCACCTACCTGACTGCATCAAGAGGACACCTGAAGTTTCCAGGCAATGTGAAAACTCAGACTGAATATTAAATTTATTGTTTTCTATTAACTTCAGTCCCTTGTTTTCAGAATCCATCTGGAAGCCACAGAAATGTGGCACCAGTGCAACCTCTGGGTGCTCCCTCTCAAACAAACCAACACTGAGGCTTAGTTTTGTGTCAAAAAATTGGTGCACCGAATTTTAAAATATCTTTTTAAAGTAAGTGTCCACTGCTTTCCAATGCACACCACTAGCACCGAACTTTAGGCAATCAGGAATGCAAAATCAGGTCTTGCTTTATGCTTTCTCCTTTAGAAACTCGGGTTTAAATGAAAAATCGGCTATTTGCAAATCTCAGGGGTAAACTACAATGAGATAATTGTCCAATTCCCAGGGGTTGAAGACCAGTTCAGGTTCAGTTCTGAAGGCCTTAAGGCCTTTGACACAGTCCCCCACAACATCCTTCTCTAAATTGGAGAGAGATGGATTTGATGGGTGGACTGTTGGGTGGATGAGGAATTGTTTGGATGGTCGTACCCAGAGGGTAGTGGTCAAAAGCTCAATGTCCAGATGGAAATCGGTGGTGAGTGGTGTCCTTCAGGGGTCCATACTGGGACCAGTACTGTCTAATATCTTCATCGGTGACATAGACAGTGGGATCGAGTGCACCCTCAGCAAGTTTGCAGATGACACCAAGCTGAGTGGTGCAGTTGATATGCCTGAGGGACGGGAGGCCATCCAGAGGGACCTGTACAAACTCAAGGAATGGGCCTGTGTGAACCTCATCAGGTTCAACAAGGTCAAATGCAGGATCTTGTACCTGGGGTGGGGCAACCCCCGGTATCAGTACAGGCTGGGGGATGAAGGGATGGAGAGCAGCCCTGTCGAGAAGGACTTGGCGGTACTGGTGGATGAAAGGCTGGACGTGAGCCAGCAATGTGCGCTCACAGCCTGGATGTCCAACCGTATCCTGGGCTGCATCCAAAGCAGTGTGGCCAGCAGGTCGAGGGAGGTGATTCTGCCCCTCTACTCCACTCTGCTCTGGTGAGACCCCACCTGGAGTCCTGTGTCCAGCTCTGGAGCCCTCAGCACAGGGAAGACATGGGCCTGTTGGAGGGGTCCAGAAGAGGGCCACAAAAATGGTCAACGAGATGGAACAGCTCTCCTATGAGAACAGACTGAGAGAGTTGGGATGGTTCAGCTTGGAGAAGAGATGGTTCCAGGGAGACCTTACTGCAGCCTTCCAGTACTTAAAGGGGTCCTGCAAGAATCACAGAATCATTAAGGTTGGAAAAGACCTTTAAGATCATCAAGTTCAACCATCAACCCAACACCACCATGCCCACTAAACCATAGGAGAGATTTTTTAGCAGGGCCTGTTGCGATAGGACAAGGGATAATGGTTTTAAACTAAAAGAGGATAGATTTAGACTAGATAGAAGGAAGACATTTTTCACAACAGGGGTGGTGAACCACTGGCACAGGTTGCCCATAGGTGGTAGTGCCCCATCCCTGGAAACATTCCAGATCAGGTTGGATGGGACTGTGAGCAACCTGACCTAGTTGAAGACGTCCATGCTCACTGCGCGGGGGTTGGACTAGACAACCTTTAAAGGTCCCTTCCAACCCAAAGATTCTATGATTCTAAGGCTGTGAGATCATGACAGCCTCCGTGAAGATCATTAAAATTCATCTTTGAGTGCCCTCTGACTGATGAAGGATTGTAAGAGTATATTAAGTCAACCAGCAGTGACAGGACCCCAAAGTTTTGACAGGTTTGCTGGGCAGCCCCTCACCTGGTGGCTGCTCTCCTTGTAACCCTACGCCAGCAATGCAGCTGCCTCCACAGCAGAAGCTCCAGATGGGACAAGACCACTACCAAACATCTGATAAGAGGCCATGACAGACAAGTTTGTGTCTCACTCACCGTTTCTAGGACCAGTGGGACCAAATGCATGGTGAATTATGGGCAGGAGACAGAGCGGTAGAAAGGCACTGCTGTTTCCCATTAGTGTGCCCCATGATGGTATTTAGGACGCAGTTCACAGGGCTGCAGATTCTCCAATTCCTCTGTGGTGCCTAAAAAACCTTCTGTTGCTGGGGGAGCTGGACTGTGTGTGTTTTCCTTTTGGCAGCTTTGAGATAGCTTTTATTCAAAAGGGCATGAAACTGAGGTTGCCTCAGTTTCCTCTTTTTTTTTTTTTTTAAAGGGCTGAATGGAAACAATATTATAAAAATGAAATATTTTCTTTTGGTTTTGAGTTTTTACTGTTAATTGGATGCAACTGTGATTTGTGAGCACTACAACAAGAGAGCCACTGAAATAAGGTAACTTTTCTCTTCTAAAATTGATTTCACATAGAAAAATGCATTCCAGTAATGTTCCTCCAGCCTGACAAAGAAAGCTCAAGCTTCCTGAAATACTGTGTTTTGGTATCTTTCAAAAATAAAACCTGTTCTCATGGGGAAAAAAAGTATGCTTAAGAAACAGTATGTTCCAATCAAAACCATGTTTCACAGGGAAACCGGTGCTGATTTCTAGTACAAGGGGAGGGTGCTAAGGCCTGGGATGGGAAGCCAAAGCAGGCAGGAGCCCTGCAGGATGCTCTCTTCTTACAGCTGAGACCAGGCATGAGGACACGACTAGCAAGGGTAGAAGCAACCTGCTGCAGAAGAACATCAAGTCTACTTTTTTTAAAATTTTTTCAACAGTCCACTCGGATAGGATTAACCTCCAGAGGCAGACACTCTAAACTTCTTTGGGATAACACCCAAAGGGCAATTTCCTTTTGCTAACTAGTGCATAAAAGAAGAGAAAACCCTAAGATCACTGTAAGCAAGGTGTCCCTGAGCTTGTGGGGCTGTCTTGATGAGTCCTTGTGAGCGGCCTTGCTGGCCTGCAGATGGCGAGTTTGCCATTTGGAGATGGGGAAAAGCCCTGAGTCCTTAAGGGAATCTCAAAAACAAACACCGTGTGAAGATTGACAGCTAAGGGTTAACCCTTCACTCTCCCTAACGCCTCTCCCATAATGTTTTACTTTGTGTGCATGACCAGCTGTTCACTAGGCATGAGGATATTGCCCTGAAGATGGCAATATCAGTACTTTGGCTGAACATTAAACATTATTCTTTGCAATGGAAATAGAGAACGTCACCCCCCACTTCAGCAGCAGGCACAGTCCACAGCACAAAATCATTAAGGTTGCTCTTCCAGGAGGCGAAGTAAAGGTATATGATGATCATGCTATCATTTTCTCATCCCCCCTATGGTCTTTAGTAATACACCGACATGAATTAAGAGATGCCTGTATTGACTGACTGACTCCAAAGGTCCCACACAAAATCCAAGACTAAGACTCCAGCCATGACTTGCAGCGTTACTGATCTCTGTGCCACCATGAGCCACATTCCCTCAGGAGGTCAAAAATTTTGAGTCTGGGCCCCACTGAATCATCACATACTTTTAGGAAAACATGTTTTCCATAAAAATTGTTTTTCAAAATCCATGTCTGTGTTTTAAACTCACCTGGACTCCACCAATTCACGAAAGTAAAAATATGAATACTTCGCAAAAGTTAAAATACAACGCTGGAAAACCTACTTTTATAATAGACACAAGAATACATGTTTTTCCCTGACTGCCCACATGGAAACTCCACTAAGCTCATCCTGTGACACACGCATTTCCTATCGCTGGCTTCCCTCTCTTCCTTCCCACTTTCCTACCTTTCCCCTTACTTTTCTGTCCTGTCCAAAGGCTACAAAATGAGGCTGGAATGTGAATCGTGTGTTTCCAAGAAACACAGAGAACTTGCTCTGTGGGTCAAATTTCCCATTTATTTTTCGGTAAAGATTTCTGAGCCCTCCCGAGAGCCGCGCGAGTAGGAACGTCTTTCCGACACGCAGCTGCTCATTAACCCCTGGGAAAACCCCTAAAACAGAGTTTTCGGCAATGTAGTAATCTTTCCATTCTGAAGCTCCGCTGTTGTTTTGTTAAAGGAAGCACTCGTAGCCATTCAAAAACCGCCATTTTCAATGCGCTATTTTGATCACCACACAAATGCACACACGTACGGCGTTCCGGCTGCAAATCTCAAATTTGGTGACGAATTTGGTGACAAATTTGGTGCCCAAATAACTAAAACATTGGGGGGGTGTGGTTCTCCACCCCTCCTGTTCTCCCACGGGGTACCCACTCCTCCCTGGAGAGCCTGGGCCTTTGCCCCAGCTGCCGGCAGAGCCCTGGGGGGAGGCAAGCAGGCTCCTCTGCGTCATGGAGGCCTCGGCAGCGCAAGGGACAGGCTGGCGCAAGGGACAGGCTGCTGCTGCCAGTATTGCTCTGAAGCGGGTAGCAGCACCCCTTCTCACGTTTCCAGCGTTGGAGGAGGATCGCCGTCTCGGCTATCGGACCATAAATGCTCTGCAAACAAGCCGGGCCCTTTGCGTTTGCACTGGGACTGAGCTCTGCCATCTTATTTGTCTCTACAAGCCACGAGACCGGCTGAGCCGCATGCTGCAACGCGGCACTGATTCGAAAGCTCGTGTCAACACCAGCCTCCCCTTGCTCTGCCACCGCCGCTGCTGTCCCCCACCCGCCCAGGGGGAATGGGTGGGCTTTGCAAGAGCCTGGTCTCACAGACCACCTCTGCTGTGAGGACAGGCTGAGAGGGTTGGGGTTGCTCAGCCTGGAGAAGACAAGTCTCCGGGGAGACCTTCTTGCAGCCTGCCAGTACTTAAAGGGGGCCTATAAGAGAGATGGGGACAGACTTTTCAGCAGGGCCTGTAGCAATACGACAAGGCGCAATGACTTTAAACTAAGAGAGGGCAGATTTAGACTAGATGTAAGGAAGAAATGTTTCACAACGAGGGTGGTGAACCACTGGCCCAGGTTGCCCAGAGAGGTGGTAGATGTCCCATCCCTGGCAACATTCCAGGTCAGGTTGGACGGGGCTCTGAGCAACCTGATCTAGTTGAAGACGTCTCTGCTCGTGGCAGAGGGGTTGGACTAGATGTCATTTAAAGGTCCCTTCTGACCCAAAGATTCTGTGATTCCGTGGTTCTATAACGAGGGTGTATTTGCCCATGGCTTTTCCTCTGCACTCCCAACACCCAGCACTGCAGGGCTGCTGCCATGGCTGGGGCTGGTTCGGTGCTGCGGCAGGGACGCTCTCTGAGCCAGCAAGCGGCTGTGGAGCGCAGAAGAGGGTGGAGGTTTCCTACAGTACCAGGAAAGAGAAATGCACAGCAAAGGCTGAGTGAGAATAAAGAGGAAAACTTCCTGATTTATGCTCAGAAAAGCATGTTGCTGGCAAAGAGCAGCACTTAGTACCGAATCCCTCCAGCAACCCACAGACTCTACATCATTTCTAGGTCTTAATAGCTTGTCTTTGACGCCACATCAGCCTGCGGGCCATGTGGGCAGAGCTAAGGGGAGCTGGAGGCAGTACCTCACTAACATATTTCACTAGTCTGGGGGCATTCCCTTTGCATGCACACCATTTTTTGGCTGAAAAAATCCCAGCATTTTTGGCTGACTAAACCTCCTTGCCTTGCTGCACGAGACTCTGTGCCATTACCTCTGCCTTTCCCAACGCACACAGGGCTTCCAGGCTCAGCTGAGAGTGAAGCTGCTACATGGTCTTAGGAGTACCTCGGGTCTTAAAGTCCCATTACTGCTTGGCACAGAGCATCCTTTTATTTCTTACAGGGCAGAAATAATTTAACTGCTGCCCCAGATTACTGCTGACAAAAATAATCCCAGGCCTCGCTGTCACTTAGGTGATGTGGTGGTGTAGGCCTGGGAGGAAGACCGCACCCGTGGCAATCCCTCTCCAGCGAGAGCACCGGCTGCCTCCACCCCACACAAGTCATTTTGGAGGGCTCCCACCCAGATTTCTGCAAAGCCCTGCCACTTCAGGGCGAAGGGTTTTGATGTGGTGTCTGCGGTGGGCTCAGCAGCTGTGCTGGGCACGAACCAATAGCGAAGTGGCTCTGCCTAGCCGGAGCCCTCGCGCTTTGTAGGATCTGGCTCTTTATTTCCATTTTCCAGACTTGAAAATGTCTGGAGGGTGTTTGACTGAGATCAACAATCAAATCCTCCATGATTTACTTCAAGGCCCTTTCGACGTTCCCCGATAGCATTTGCACAGTGATTTCTTTGGCTGTTTTTCTGCCACAGGCGTAGATCAAAGTGGTCTCTCTGACAACCCACCCCTTGCCATTCAACTTGCGTTCTCCAGCCATCACAGCTAGTTGGAAGATTTTTTAACGAGGCTTCTTTATCACTTATGAATATTATCATTCAGCACTGCAGGTAGATCTGTGAGTGAACAGCTTGCTAACAGTAAATGGTGATAAGAAAGCCGCCCTTGGCAAACGTAGGAGGAACAGTGTCCTGTGACAGCTCCCTTATTCGGGGCCAGCCCAGGACGCCTCTCTCAGAGCCGAATGTGGGTTTATACGACAAACGTGTGTACGTGTTCCCTGCTAGGGATTACAGGCGTCTTGCTGTCTGCGGTTCTCAGGATTAAGTAATGAAACTACCAAGTTTCTTGGTAGGGATTGCCTCGCTTCCCAAAATGTTAGAAGCACCACGGAACAGCAATAAAAAGAAGGCAACAGGAAAACACAGTAACCATCCATAACACACACAAAAAAAGAGAGTTTTGTAGAAAAGCCATTGATTCCATTAAATAGCAAGAACTAAAGGCTGTAATATTACTCTACAGAGGTGAAAGGTACCTGATCGGAAGTCAGGTAATTAAACTGCTTTCACTCCATATTTTAAAGTGCAAGCTCACCTCCCAGGACTGCCTCACAATATTCCAGTAGGGAATACTCATGGGGAAGTGGTGCTCTGACTGGTGTTTTTGTGCTACACCTTCTTTACCCTCCTCTATTGAATTTAAAGATTAATAGTTAATAATTTCTCACCCATCCTGGGCAGTCAGATCCCTTACCCAGCTGAACCGGCCCACCCTGTTGCCCCCCGAGCCGCCTTTTCCCTTATACTCCACACATGTTTGCTCTTGGGCTGGCTCCACATCACTCATTTGTCTCAGGCTAATTTTGCCCATGGAAACTTCTCAGGCCCTACTTTCTAAGTCCTTTGTTTCACACAGTTTTATTTAAAAAAAAAAAAAAAAGTCAACCCAAAGAGAAAGAGAGGTAAAAGAGAAGTATAATTCAATCTGATGGAAAAAAAAGAATTAATTACTTAACGCCTATTTGGCAAAAACATGCTTTAGCTAAACCCTGAGCACTGCACACGATGTTGCTGCTCTGAGAATGTGGTTGTCTGCTGGCAATCATTAGTGTTGTTGGTATGTACAACAGGTCCTCTAAAAATAGCTGGGTACAAATTAGAGCTGCAAAAACCTTGATGCAGTGATTCTCTGCGGTGTCCTGGCTCATCCCTTCTCACACTCTTGAAAGATGGATTTTGCCTCATTTTCTTCTAAACTATTTTTACCCATCTTTAATAGTAATAGACCATCAACTCGATTACTGTATTGAAGTACATATGTTCCGGGACGAGATTCCCAGATGCCTTTGGTCAACATAGGTTTTTAGTTTAATTAAACATAAGTGCTAAAACAAAAGTGGCAAGATATGCATCTCGCATGTCTTTATTATCAACATTTCAGCATTCACAGCCTTGCTCTTTACAATCATCTGCTGCAAATTTCTCAAATATTATTCGATGTTACTCCACTGGTATTCAAAAGTCTTTAACAAGAAACATTAAATGCAGTCCAGACCCAAACATTCTGAAGGTTGGGTCAGGGAAGCGCAAGTCACAAAAGCCAGTTGCACACAGGAGGATGTATTTACAAAAGATACTGAAGGGTGCTCATGTGGAAAATCAGACCATTGAAAAGATAAAAACAGCCATTGATTCTTATGTAAGTGTACCTAATTGTTATTTTTTTCCCAGAAACAGTCCATCAGAGCTGTCTCTTGTTTCATGACAAGCATCTCCTTTGTGAGGACCCTTGACAGCAACTGTGAGGTTTTTAAGTAATGTTTATTATCACCACATAAGCTTGACTGCAAGGATCAGTGTTAGCTTTCTCCCCTGGGAATATGAACGGTATTGCCAGCGACACACTATCATTGCTGTGGGAAATACACCACCTTGCTAATCTGGCATTTGTTTCGTACTAGAAAGGACACTGTGAACACTAACCACCCCTTGTAGTAACCAACGTCAGCACTCTAAAATGCAGTCACTGCCATCGAAAGAGCCACCAGTGTTTTTCCACACAGAGTAAGTCCCAGTCATGCTGACAGATACTGACCGTGCACTTTGAAAGGCTAAGTGCTCCCTAGAAGACTTCCAAGAGTCCCCTTTGTGGAAACTATCTTTTTTTTTCTTTTACAAAGCACTGGGTGGGGCTGAGGAAGTTCTCAGGAAGTTGTCCACCTTCCTGGTGTCTCACCATTTGATTCTCAGCTGGCATATAGGTGCTAGACTTGCAGCTTTGCTGTGAGCTATATTTGATCTTGTGATGCGCAGAGGGAAAACTCCATGGTGTTCTGTGCAATATCCAACACACATGCATTTTCTCTACTGGATGGAAGGCTGAACTTGCTTTCTCTCTACTTGCATCGCCTTCATGTTTGCTTTCCCTGACTACTCAAATGTGATGTAAAACTGTGGCTGTACATTTAAGACCTAGCCTGTTTTAATGTATAGCCCCCAGCCTTTATTTTGTTGTAACATAAGCAAAGAAATGCCACATGAGAGACAGAACAGCCACATGTAATATATTTTGTGAGAGCCAGCTGGTTCCTTCTGGCTAGGAGTGCTAAAGTTTCCCAGCAGTGTTTCTCCCAGCAACCCTGCATTGAGCCTTGGGGGGCTCCAAGCCTTGGGTGGGCTTCAGAGATGGGCACTGGAGGGAGAAATCACCTTTTTTGCTTGGGTAAAGGCCCAAGTGAGAGTTTTTCACACTGGAGGAGAATCATCTCCATTCCTTGAGTGATTCATATGATCTCTGGTCCTGCACTGCCACGGCTGTTTGAACCTTGGGGACTGAGACAGGCTAAAACAAAGAACTGAAAATGATTAAGAGAGGCATGATGAACACTCAGCCCCTTCCCTCCCATCCCGGTGACTTCTGTGGGATCGAATATGAGCTCTCTTTGCTGAAAGTTGTTTAATTTACACAAACTAATCTGTTGCACACATATAAAAAAAAACCATTAAATACTCGAAGTCTGTAATTCTCAGCACATTTTATACAGGGCATTTATGCTGCCATCAAAATGCAAAAAGCTATGTCTGAGCGATATTTCCAGAACAGCGTAGTTAAGAGAATTGCAGCTGGAATTACTTACAGACTCATTCTTTGGAATGCAAAATGGTTTCATCACACGTAGATATCATGGGCTAAATTGTAATTGAGTGGGGCAGAGCATCGGGGCCCCTACAAGGCATGTCCACAACAGGCAAAACTGTGATGGTCTAATATAAACTCTAAATATGACTTATGTATTTTGACAGATTGATTTGCATCTACATACGCATTATGACCATGGTCAATTTTCCGTCAACATCTAATAAGAAGACATTGGCACTTTTGCAATCATGTGAAAAAATGACTTTCCATAGATCAAGAAGGACAATAATTATCATAAAGCTTACTTGACTGTGTTGAGAAGTTTATCAATTGCTCATGGAGGATTGTTGGTGACGAGATGTCACATAAAAGGAAATTATTATAAAAATAATACTGTTGGAGTTTCTGAGGAAAAAATTCTTGAAAAATATGTTATTGAGAAATACGAAAATACAGAAACAGAAGGTATCTGTTGCAGAAGCAATACAAATGTGCAGCACCGCCATATGCAATAATTGTTATGGCTCACTGGATAATAATGGCAATTAAGTTGTATAATTTTCCTAAGTTCACACATAGCAAAAATAAAATTTCTCAGTCAGAAAAAATATCTGGTGTATTACAGACATATGAGCTACACTTTCAATGGAAAAAAAATCAAACAGCTGGCTGAGAACATATTATTTTTGTAACCACTTAGGCAGCAAACCATGGGAATAACAAAATGTTGCTGATGATAGTCTTCAGTGCTACACATCCCTCCTCAATTTGATTACTTTAAGACAGGAAAGAACAGTGTCAGCAATACCTGAAATAAAAAAAAAGGAAATGTAAATTAAATAATTACAATTTTGACAGTGTATGAGCTAGTGATAACATCAGTGTTTGGGGGACATCTATCTGCAAATTAAAACAAAATGAGAATTGAATTTTTCCTCCAGTATTAGTCATGTGATATAATCTGTAACCTGACAAAGTAAGCCAGAGAGAAGTCATAATTTGATCCTGGATGTTGCAGTCACAGTTTCTTACCTTTGAAAGGAATTTAAAAATAACATGATACTTCAGCCGATACCTAGACTACATGTAAATACTGAGGCATATCTGTACAGAGGGTTGTTGCTATAACCCTGCAGTTGAAAGAAGCTTCAGTCACTCTTGCTGTCAAGCCCAAGTTTGGGTTTTCACAAAACTTCTTATTTTTCTTTCAGCCTGTGAATTTGAAAAATGTGTAAGGAATAAACATGCAGGAAGGTACAGGGAAGAACATCTTCCTTGGGAGAATGTTAACTTTGTGGACGTCAGTGCTCCAGAGCTGGGAACTTACAGAAAGGGAATTTGCTGATCTGACCTAAACTTGGTGCCCTTGTACCTATGCATCATGAAATGGTATTTAATTACACAAACTTAAGATTATCTTTGCTCCTGGAAAACTCCTGCCTTATTTCATGTGAGGAATGGATGTCTGTTCCTGGATGGGTAGCTATACCTTCTTCTTTTTACCTTTGTACCTGTCATTACTTTAAGGATTTTTTTACATAATGTGTGATTTTTAGAGAAACCCTTAACTGCATGGAGACAATTAAGTGAAATAGGTAATGTTATTCACAGCTAACACTACGTATTTACATGCAATGATTGTATTTAAATACCTTTAATGATAACTCTGCCTGTTCCTTATGGAATAGGATATGGCTTGAGAGGATCGAAAGGAGAGTCCTTGCAGCAGTTCTAACACAGAGGCAACTGAAAGCCAGGAGAAAGTTTGCCTTCACTTTGCCCAACTAGGCACAAATGTAAAATCATAGTAGACAGACAGAGAACATTCAGGTAAAACCCCATCCCTGAACAGTGGATCTTAGAGTTGCCAGATTTGCTAGGCATGATACCTTCACAAATAGGGACAAGAAAGGAAAAGGGGATGGGAGAAGTAAGAAAGAGTTAATATTCTCTGATCTTGTCTGTTATCTCCCCTTGCAAAATTTCAAAGTTCAGTTATAAGCCTTGTACTCATGCAGCCAGGGAAGTAAACATCATCAGCATGGATTTAAAGTGCTTTCAGCATACCCCTCATGATCATTCAAGTAGATAAGAAAAAAAAAAAAACCCAAAGCAAAGCCATTTAGAAAATACTTAATTATTTCAGTTGAAATAATAAACATGTTTTACAAAGTTGCAGCCTGACCTAAGTTAGATTCACCGAGTAATTAACTACTATGAACCTCTCTTTTGGTTTACTCCATTCCACACCTTTGGGTTACCGGTCTGTGATAGCTACTGACCTTATTTCTAAGGACATCCTTGTCTTAGGAACTTTTCTAAGTTCCATTATTTGCTAATAATGTTTGAGTATTTTTTCCATATCATTTCTGACATATAATTTTGCCATGTTTTTCGCATCGAGGG
>NW_010525535.1:0-3942 GCF_000687285.1 Phaethon lepturus | reverse complement strand
TCTTTCCCTGTTGTTTCCAGCATTGTCACTTACAGCCTTGAGCCTTCTTTTCTGACGCAGCTGGAGGATGGAAGTTGAGTGCAAAAACCTTTCTGCAGATATTTCCATGGGTAATGTTGACTCTCCAGGCAGCTGCAGTGGTATGCAGCACGCTTTAGAGCTCCTTTTTATAGTTGCTCATATCAGTATGCTTTGACTCCAGGGGCCACAATCATACTGAGAATAATCAAAATACTGGAACTTCCCGGACTACACATGACTTTGTAACTTGTCCTACCAGCTAGTAAGCTTCATAGACTTGAAGCTGTGAAGCCTTCAGGGAACAGAGGAAATTAATCATTTTAAATATGCTTCTGTCCTTGCTGTGCAGTCTGTTCTAAAGTTCAGTGACTGCTGTTGGAACCATTCACATGAACAGGTTTAATCAGGCCTGCAGACTACAATTATGTAAGCATGATGCAATTTTCTGGGACAAAAATATGGAGCAAGTTCAGCATTTCATTACCTGTCCAGAGCCTCAATCCATACATAGGTGAAGGTTGACTAAACTTGGTAGGTAGCTGGTTGTAACAGGACCCAAAGTTGCCTGGATGTGATGGTGGCATTCCTTATCCTTGTTAACTGGATGAGTTGTCTAGTCTTGGAGCACACTGTACCTAGGTTAGAGTATAGACTTGCAGTGATTAAAATATATCTATATATATACACACATATGTTTACTTCTTACTGGACATTTCTGTACTGCCAAATCTGCTTAATCTAAACTGTTTTTCCCAAGTACAGAGTAGCAGATTTTTTTCAGATCATGAGAAAGTAGCTCAAGCCAAATGGATGCAGAGCAGAGCTCCAACAAAGCAGGGTATGGGCTGTATGACAAACCACACAAGCTAGGGAAGCCACGTATGCTGTAGGAATTTCATTGCTTACTTTGGATACTACAACACTCAGTCACTAGCAAGAATTAGCTTTTTATCTCTTCTCAAACGTTGCTGCATTTGCATTTTCTAAACAGGGGCTATTAAACTTTTTGTGAGCAGCTAGGGGTTTTAAAAAACTTACTATCTGGATCTAGAAGAGCTGAGCTGCTAGCTTTGCTGGGAATGGTGTTTCTCACTGGTATTTCTCAATGAACAGACTCACCTGTGCTGTCTTAAAAATAGTAGGCATACTATATCCACATACACCTTCTATACCCACACACACCTTATCCCTTTCTTGGTCCTATTGCACTTTGCTTTCCCCTAACAATTTCTTTTCTTTGACCTCCCTGCAGCCAGACAAAAAAACCTCAGGCAAGAGAACTGACACATTTATGATAGACAAAATAATAAAAATATTTCTTCCTTTCTTGGGCGGATAAAGAACCCTTACAGTCTCCACAGGCAGCTGAGGAAATACTTCCAGGCACAAACGTTACCAAAGTCTTTCCTCTGATGTTCCTTCCCCACTTCTGGTCTAAATGTAACAAGAGGTTTGGGGTGGTATGTGAGGAGCTAGACCACATTTCAATGTTGCTGCTAACACCAAGCACTCGTGGCGTGGTGCACATTTCACAGCTCTTAAAAGCGTAAAGCCATCCCAGACTAATTCCCGATAAGGCTGAAAATTTTGCTGGTAATTGTTATTTAACAGCAACTGCTCTGCAAACACAAACAGGGAAGCCTTCCTCCGTAAAATACAGGGTATAAAACAAGCGGAGCTTTGACTGCCTCATCCTGTGAAACACTTGTCTGCTGTCTTCATCTGCCTTTGCAGGGAACACATCTAAATGCCTACCCTTAAAGGGAAGTCACTATTTTAAGGACTTACTCTGGCAGCAGCGGGATGGGAATTTCTAGCAAACATGTTCACCATAATGTAAAAACTTCAGGGATAAGGTTCAGATGCAAAAGGGAAAAAAAAACCTTACATATAAGGTATGTTTCCTTGGTGCTAGGTGGTAGGTAGGACAGCTGTGAGAATCACTGGTCTGAACGTCACCTAAGTCTGCCACTGCCACCAGCTCCTTCAGAAGGAAAGGATCAAAAGTAAATAGTATTCTTTTCTGCTGGTCACAACACCAAGCACATGCACTTTTCAGATTTGAGGTTTTATGCATTAGCTTCTTTGAATGCCTTTAAGAGCAGCATGATATAATCTGCCCAGAAGAGAGCAGCATTGATACCCTGTGAAGGACAACCAAGGTAGTATCTATTGCCAGAGAGTAGGCTGGTTCATATTATCAGCCACAATATGCAGATGCAATTAGTGTTACAAATTAGCACTGAAATTTAGAAATTATTTCTACTATCAATTAACATTCTAAGCAGTTTCCTTAACAGGAGTTAGGTCAACTTTCTTAATAGGAGACTTTGTGTGAAACAAGCATAAATCTGAGTGAACCACAAAGTTATTATGCTTGTATTAGAGCAACAGAAACTGTATATAACATTTAAGGCTTGCTGACAGTAAAAATGCACTGTGGTATACACAAGGCTACCCTTGATGGACTGCAGATATACCCTTAATTAATCACAGGAACAATCTGCTCTTTGCAGGGAACTTTTGCCGGATCCATTTTAAAAGGAACATGCACCAAAAGAACCTGACCTTGTCAGGTGAAGTATAACTCTGTTACCAAACAAGCCTGCGGCTTCAGGATTTGGGAGAGAAGGGGGTATTCTGCCTAACGGAAGCTTCCTTCTCTTCCATGGGACAGCATCACCTCCTTC
This sequence comes from Phaethon lepturus, assembly GCF_000687285.1. NCBI lineage: Eukaryota > Metazoa > Chordata > Aves > Phaethontiformes > Phaethontidae > Phaethon > Phaethon lepturus. The sequence goes on along the minus strand of NW_010525535.1, from coordinate 1,231 downwards.
TATTCACAGCTCTGCCAAGGATTTTCTATGCGACTTTGACCAAGTCACTGGGGCAGAGCTGTTTGCAGAGCGTGCCTCTGCCTACGCTCTGCCAAGGCAACGCTGGCGAGATGTCAAAGCCCAGGCTTGGCACAGGCACTGGCTGGTAATCAGGTCCCAGCCCTGCCAGTACCCGAGCGTGTTCATGACGCTGCACGGTAGTTTGAGCAGGACCACCCTCCTGCAGGAGAAGCCCTACGCCCGCTGAAGCACAGAATTTTCCCACCCCCCCAAAAAAAATTTTTTTTTGTTTTGCTGAACAATCATGAACATTTACAACCCCGCAGTGGCGGTTAAACCAAGTACAAATCTCTGTATTTTTTTCCCCACTGTTGGAGCCAAACTACTTCCACATTTCTGTGTGGGTGATTGCCTTTGATCCTGCAGAGAGGAGGTAGCTTTCTCGAGGAGTGTGCTGGGAGGGAACAACTGTTGATCTCCCTTGTGAAATCCCATCTGTTGTCTTCAGCAACTCTTACTTGCTGGCTGAAAGAGATAATGTTTCTCCGGCAGTAGCTGTAATTTTCCAAGCACTTTGCTGTATGCAAAGTCAGAACTCGATTCAAAAAGGACAGGGATATAATTTTGCTCTCTCCCTTCTGTTACGCAGTGTGTTACAAATTAGGCTGCTGGCAGTCAGGTAGGGCAGAGTCTGTGTAGGTTTCGGGGTTTGTTCGACACCTCCGAAGAAGAGGAACCATGCGCTAATGTTAGGGGGGGGTGTCTGGAAACAGGGAAGCTTTTTTTGGGTATTATTTTGTGTATTATTACTCCATGTCTTTGACATCCTGGAGTTTATTATTTAAATTATATTTAAATGATTGTTAGTTTGTGGTGGAAACTAAGTCAGCAGAAGCTAAAGTTGGTACTATTTCTATGTAATAAAGCATTGACTTTAGTGAATTGTTTGGGGAAATTAAATGGAAGAGTGCGAGGATTTGGGAGAAAAAAGATGAAACCAATCAAGTGAACTTAAATACTAATAAAACCACCTCGTCGGTTATGGGGAAATTCCTTGGGTTTGAAGGGCCGTACCTGAAGCCACTCTCCCCCTCTGTTAGCGAGACATTTCCTCCGCGCTAAAGTATTGGAATTTTTTTCCCCGCTGTGACAGAAATGTGAAATGCACAAACCTAAAGCAGGATCAGAATCGGATCTACATGGGTTTGCCGCCGAGGTGTCCGACCCCCCC
>NW_010525534.1:0-780 GCF_000687285.1 Phaethon lepturus | reverse complement strand
ACTTACATCCAAGTACTGTTTTACTATACTCCTCTTCACTCCTTCAGTGATCCTGGAATTAGCCATATCACTCCGCAGAAAATCCAGAGTTTGTTTTGGATGGAAATGCACTCCTGTCTTCCTGTTTATCGCTTTATCATAAACCTTTGCAGATTCAGATGGAGAGTATTTCTGAATTTTACTGTTTAAAGAAAACAAAGGGAAGAGCTTTCAAGGAAAGTCCAAAGTAATTTCAAGGAAGAGCTTTAAAATATTCAGTATAAGCAGTTATATTTTAAGTAATCCATATAAAAAAGACATCCTGGTAAGAAATTGAAGTAGTTGCTTTTTCTAAGCCAAAGTTTCATTACGTTCAACTTACATCATTTATGTTTTTTCTCTTACACAAATCTATTGCTTAAACAATTAGTTACAATCACCTTTTAAAAAAAACTTCCAAATGTGACCCTTACAGAGCACTCGCTAGATAACAAGATGGCCTATAATCTCAATACCCTTACCTATCAGAGAATCCACAGAGGTTCTTTAAATGCTGCTTCAGCATCAAAAGTAATAATATGCCTTGGGAGACATTGGCAAATTCAATTAAAGGAGCTGAATTTTCTGTTAAACATTTCATCACAGCATTTATGTCATTTTCTTCATCGGAATCTGAATCAGAGTCTACTCGTTTCCGTAACCTCCGAGGCTTAGAAGCCTCCTCCTCGCTTTTGCTCTCACTACCACTTTTACTGTCACTCTTAGTCTCATCATCTGATGATGGTTTTCTTTCCTTTTTTT
>NW_010525533.1:2275-26809 GCF_000687285.1 Phaethon lepturus | reverse complement strand
GTGATTCTGTGATTCTGTGATATTCCAAAACCTTAACAATTTCAACGTTAGTACTGGACAGCAGGGAAGCAAATATTTTTAGGTTTTGTTTTTTTTTTTTCTGTCTTTCCTAGTAGGACAGAGACAAATATATATTTTATAATATATGAAACACAGGTATGGCCTTACTCCATGTGCTCAGTCATGTGAAATAGCTACTGATCTGCTAACTCTAATCACTCCCTCGGACATTTAATCACAGAACTACAGAGCACTTCTAGTGCCTTTCTGGAAGATGAAGCTATTCTTTGCTTCACATATGATTGCACCTCCTTTTATACATACAATTCAGGCATCAGAAAATATCAATTTTCTCCATGAATGTCTGAAAGTTCACCAACTTATCAGATAAATAACTCCTTTCCCTGTTTACCATTACTTCCCAAACTAATGTGCATACGTACATCTCCACTATTACAGAGGGCACACCTCAGCATCACAGAACTGTTAACAGTACGTCCACAATGTTCAAAGTGCTAAAACTCTCCTCTAAAGATGAGAAACTGAAGCAAGTTTCCAAGTTTTCTGCAACTGCCTCAGCTTTGTTGTAAACAATTTCAGCCCTGAGGTCATCATTATTAATTTGCCCTCCTTGGTTGACTATGAAATGGTAAGACTGGATCTACCAAGGCCTCGTAGCAGGAGGAGGTAGGAGAGAAGAACGAACCTAACAGGAAATACTATGGTCTGATAAAAGTCTGTTGTCTTCTAATTCTCATCATAGAAACTCCAGTCCCAAGGGCCCAAAGTTAATGCATCTTTTGTAGCCTTAGTACGCTGTTATTTTACAAATGACCTGCTGATCACCTTGTTCCCTGGTGACACCAGACAGATGTTTTAATGTCCTACTCTGTAATCAGTTTGCCAGTAGCAAGTTGACATACTGTCTCTGACCTTCTCCCCTCGCTTCCCCACACACACATTTTCAAACATCTTCTCTACTGCTGAAGACTTTTTTAAAAACTTTGCAATATTTTTGTTTGTTTATTTTATATCGACACATTTTTGTGCAAGGCCATTCCTTCCCTCACATGCAAGCAGCTTCTTAAAGGTGTCTTTATACCCTTCAAATGGACACACCATGTTTTAATTTTCACGTTAGTTTTCTGTAGAGAAGTCTCTGCATGCTTCTTCCTTTATAAATAAACTAGGTGAAAAATGTCCCTAGGTCTCTGAAGGTGAGGTAAAAAAATTAATCCTTACCCACTCTGATTAACTTGTTTTGCAAAGCAGTTTTAGCAGACATCCCCTCTGGAAAAAATTCTTAATTGTTTCCTGAAGGTAGAATGCCTGTGACTAGTTCTTGACATTATTAGGGGAATATTTTACTGTGATTTTTGGTGTTGTGCACACACTGTATTACTTAGAGGGAAACAAATCTCAATGCTCTTATTCATAATCTCCTGAAGTTTAATAATTAAGATGGAAAGAAGCAGTCAGCTGTCAACTAGCTTCATTTTCATGAGGTTCTTAGTAAAAACTTGCATTCTGGCACATGTGTCAAAAAATCCCCCAGCTATGCAGGCATTTTATCCCCAGAAGATGAGAGATGTTATACTCCAGCAAATTCAAAGTTTTTGTACAAACATGAGGAGATATACATGTGTATGTAAATATAAATATATATTTGCATTTTTATATATACATATATATAGGGGATGATTTAAAGACAATTTAAAAATTCCTAGGTGTAAGATATAAAAATGTTACACAGAATGTCACTTATTGTGTAATACATACTTAAGCAAAAAACCCTCACCAACTGATAGGAACTGTACAATGCCAAGAGATTTCTAAGTACAGAGAGCAAAGAGGGAACTTTTAATAACAAGATTTGTCTTTCATAAGTCTCTACCACCTGGCCCTTTTAATGTTCCCTAACAAATGGAAAAAATAACTCAAGAAAACAGACATCATCAAGTTAGTGTGACCTACAGAGCACATTACTTCTGCAGGTAGGAACTAAACAGCAAAACTCTACACTTCACTGATCAGCCTTGCAAGTAAGAATGAACTGCTCTGGACTTTGCAGTAATTTTTTTCTTTTTCTGCTTTAGAAACAATTTATATATTTTTTTCATCCATAGAAAAAAAAGAAAAGAAAAAAGAAAAGAAAAAAGAAAAAAGAGAAAAAAAAAAGGAAGGAAAGTCCTATAAGAGAAGGTAAAATAAAGTGGAGCAAGAAAAGATCTTGGGATATTTAATGTCAACAGCAACTCAAGTTATGAAACATTATCTTTTTAGACAATGCCTAGATAGAAGGACATGCTACAGTCTAGCGGTTCATTAAGCTGTGATGAACTAAACCAACCAGGTATAACCACTGGGATGTAGTCTATTCTGCATGTATATGTCATGTGCAGTAAACGACTGCACTAATGATGTATTATCTTGCATTGCACCTATATGGTTTAAAACAAGCATTTAAAGCAATGAAGGTAAGTATTCTGGCCTCCCTCACACTCATAATGACAGACTACCTATGTAGATTACAAGGTGCTGTCACACTTAAGAAAAAAACACAGATCTGCATCCGTGAAGATATATCATTAAATCTGGTTTAAAGAGATAACCAGAATGTCAGGCGAAGATAGCTCATCATTTATGATTTATAAAAATACAGAGCATACATGTACTCACTCCCCTTCTTCTGCTCTCGTCCTTTCCACTTGATAAAGCATTTTTATCTTTACCTTTCCTACTTTCATGTTCCACCTCCTGTTGTCAGATGAAAACCACAGAAGACAAGAAATGGATGGACTGTGTTAGACACAAAGCACAAAGAGTCACCACACAACAGGAAAAATCACATGTCTTTATGAGAACTGGCAATAATGACAAAGATAGATTGGACAGAAAGCTGATTCAATTGGGATCAAGTGCTTTGTTCACCGAGAGAAGAGGTTTTCAACTCCCAGGATTTATCTTTCTGCAGAATTTTTGTAGAAAAATTTTATAGAAAGATTTTATTTTTCGTTGACCAACCACACTGTACCCAGCAGCATCATAGTCACAAGTGCTGATCTGCAGCCAGGGTGTGGGATAAGCATCCCACCCTTGGTCTATTTAAGCCTGTTAGTGGTTGGGAGGAAACAGCCAGTTACAAAGTCATTGACTGTTGGATTACATACCAGAGCGATCATCCTTAGAAAAAACATCCAAGCTAGATAATCCATGTTGCAGAAAGCTGCTAGCAACTTAACATTTTATGTCTGGTGTATGTGTCAAGGCATTGGCAGTGGCTGGGGTGCTGCAGGGGTGGTCTCTGTAAGAAGACATTAGGAGCTGCCCCTGCATTGGACAGAGCTAGTTCCAGCCTGCTCCAAACTGGACCTGCCACTAGCTGAAGATCAGTCCATCAGGGATGCTGGTGGCACCTCCGTGAAAACATATTTAAGAAAGGGTAGAAAACACAGCACAGCAGCTGTGAGAAAGGAGTGATAATATGTGAGGGAAACAGCTCTACAGACCCCAAGGTGAGTGAAGAAGGAGGGGGAGGAGGTGTGCCAGGTGCCAGGGCAGAGATTTCCCCTGCAGCACTTGGAGAAGACCATTATGACACAGGTACCCCCACTGCAGCCCATGGAGAAACATGCTGGAGCAGATATCCACACTGCAGCCCATGGGGAACTCCACACTGGAGCAGGTACATGTGCCCTGAAATAATCTGCAGCCCATGGAAAGCCCACACAGGAGCAGGTTCCTGGCAGGAGCTGTGGCCCATGGAGAGGAGCCCATGCAAAGGCATGTCTTCTGTCAGGATCTGTGGCCCGTGGGGGACCCACACTGGAGCAGTTCACTCCTGAAGGACTGTACCCCATGGGAAGGACACATGTTGGAGCAGTTTTTGGAGGAGCGTACCCCATGGGAGGGACCCAACACTGGACTAAGGGAACAGTGTTATGAAGAAGGAGGGACAGAGAAGATGCGTTATGGACTGACTACAACCCATATTCCTCACCCCCCCTGTGCTGCTTGAGGGGAAGAAGGAAGAAGAGTCAGGAATAAAGTTGAACTTGGGAAGAAGGGGGGACAGAGGGAAGGTAGTTTTTGGTTTATTTTTGTTTCTCACTATCCTACTCTATTTTTAATTGGCAAGAAATTAAATTAATCTTCCCCAAGTCAAGTCTCTTTTGCCCACAACAGTACTTGGTGAACAATGTCCCTGTGTTGTCTCAACCCATGAGCTTTTCATCTTATTTTCTATCCCTGTCCTGCTGAGGAGGGGGACTGAGAGAGCAACCAGTCAAGGTTAACCCACCATGGTTCACTGGATGGTCACCTGGCAGCCAGCCAAGGTTAAGCCACCACACGTTTTCATGTGGCTTCTGAGGAATCATAGTAGTAACACCCACATTGCAAGTGACTACGCTGTGTTATATCTGTTGCAGATGGGGCTCGGTGCAATGATAATCCCTCCTTGCATTAGGCAAGCTAATACGACAAATGAACCATAACTGCAAGGTAGCAATTGCGTACCTATTTTTTTCCAGGGGGCAAATTAAGAGATATCTCTTTTCAACAATTTTTGCTAATAAATAAACCAGGAAGGTGCCACAGATCAAGGATACTTAATATTCTTACTTCTGTAAATTAACACTCATCAGTGTTCCCTCCCCTTGCTTTTCATTTTATTCCAGAGAGGTTTCTGTAGCAACTGGGTCATGTGCCCAGTTTAATCTTCAAAGCTGTAACATTACAGTGGATTCTTGCTGAAAGCGAAACAAACAAAAAAGGACATTTTTCATTTGCAGCCTCTTTGATATAATGATAATGGAGCTCTACAAAAGGATCTCTGGCAGTGAGGCATGTGAAAGTTCACCTTTTTTCTCAGGTGGTGAACAATTGGTTATGGACACCAACATGAAGGCCTGGAAGCAATTCACTTCTAGAATTTGTCCAATATAAAAAGCAGTACCAACCCAGACATCAGCAACATTTCTGGAGGTGAACAAGTGACCTGTCACTACTTCTCCATAATTTCTTTCAACTGGGCAGTGCTCCCTTGTCACTTCTCAATTTTTGAAAATTGGGCTGACGTGACTGGAGAGAGAACCTCAACAGCTTGAGCAAAGCAGGTATTATTTATATTTCAGCAGTGTGTTCCCATCTAAAACAGTTACAGATGTACAGGATAAACAAGGTGAAAGGAGCCAAGAATTTTTCACTTTTAAACACAAGCTTAGACTACAAGAGACAGGTTTTATGGAATTTTTGGTCGTAAAGTTAATGTCTGAATACAAAACAAATAATTTCTAACGTGATTTTTATATGGCAATGGAAACAATGAGCAACTTCATTCAAATGAGTGCACTCTCTCCTATGCTACCCCTGTGCAAACTAACATCAGCCTGCCAAAATTCAGAAAACTACCACCTATTCCCTTAGGCAGCCCACTATATGAGTGAACAACATATATTAACACTGTTTGAGTGCCCTGACATCCCAGAGCACTGCTTTCCAGTACTAGCTAGGCAAGAGACAAAGCAAGAATTCTGTTTCTGTTCTGTTTTGTAAAATTTTCAAAAATTTGTTTTGTTTTCTATTGTAAAATTTTGTTTTAATCCCTCCTTATATTCCTCATCCTACGAAGAATCCCACATTCTGTTTGCCACCTTTTCCACCAGTTACCGCCAACCCCAAAATAACATTTTATATTCTTCAGGTAAATTACAGAGCTTAGCAATAGGGAGCAGATCCTCGACTTGATTCCAAGGAATGAGTGTCATAGAAGTAATAAAACAGCCTAAAATATTAATAGGTAAATGCATGATTGGACTGGATGGAGTTTTTGGTTTGTTTTACAGAAAACTTTTATGCTTCTTAATGGGATAAAGTGCAGTAACCAAAGCTCCTAGTTAAATTTCTCATTTCAGAAAATATTCCAATCAAATGTGTTCTTGTACCAGGACTTCTCAAAAAAAATTTGCAGGACTAAATGTATCATAGAATATTAGTAGCAGTCTAAAACACTGTGTGTGCAATGATGACTCTGTGGGAGGCTGAACTAATTAAACATGACATCATTCCAGTGCCTAATTAAAGTGAAATATTAAACTCATCTTTCATGTAAGAGAATGAGAAAGTAAATTGAGTTTAATGAAGAGGAAAAATTCAAAGAAATGAAAACATCTACAGAACTGGTATATCTTCTGTTAAGAATATTTAGTGAAACAGTCCACTTCTAGTATATGTTCTCATTTTAATGATTGATACCTAATACTGCACTGCATGCTGGCCTTTGCGAAATCCAGGTTCCAATTTTCTGTACGTGATATTCAGCATCAAGTAAGAAAACCCTGTAAAACCAAAAAAAGTTATTTAACCCCATAAACATTAATGATGAGTGCTTCATAACCTCTTTCAACTATTCAGATCACATCGTGTCCCAGATCATGGGCTTCATTTGTTTTAAGAAATACTTTTTATCCATTCTGTTTGAAATTAATTCTTACATAACTGGCAAAATAAATGTCCGCTTTGACTTCCCTCTTCCTTCTCAAGCTTTTCTCACCTTTTTGCTGTTACCAGAGGATCTCACTGACTTTTTAATGAAGGATAACAAAAAAAACAAACTAAGAGAAAACACCCATATCATCTCACTTCACTCCCTTTTTCTTTCCTTTGCCTTCCCTCCCCCTCCTCTTTGTTCCTTATCCTTTGCCACCCATGAAGAGACCTGAACATCTCTTGTCTTTCAACTCTTCTCACCTGGCTGAATTTTCCCCTCATATTGTACTCCTCACATCCCTTTTCTTTTCCATCTCCCCTTACCCTTTCTTTTACACCATAAATAGAAGCATACTCCATCCATCAATAAAAAATAGATTCCTAGTACTTCTTACTAGACTTCAGTAATCATTGCAATGAACGTGCAACCATTAGTAGCTGTCTTCAGTTCCTCCACACTATTTCACTGATTACATGTGTTCCTCATGTTAAAATTGATCTGTCTTCAACAGTGCCACACAGGAAGAACCTGGCCTTGCTAAATTAATGTATTCAGCCCACAGTCTCATTCCTTGATATTCCACCCTGTGATCGATGCGTGTATATCTGATAGTCCCTGGCTGTAGTACAGCTAATCGCATCCATCAGATGAGAGGACACACACAGTCAAGCCACTTCTTTCCAGCTGTATTCCTAGGATAGGCTTTTACTTGGGTCAGATGAGAGGGGCCTATCTAGACTGAATGCAGGACATAAATATGCATATATGTAATTTCTCATTAAAAGACCAGTGAAGTACAATGGGAGTTAAAGCACTGGCACAAATGGATGGAAACTAGAAGAAATGGCAAATTAAGTAAAAGAAGTGTGACAAATTGTACAATTTCTTAAAACTGGATGGACACTTCATGGGAACATTTTGACAGCAAGGGAGATGCTTAGATATATTGCCTTCCTTAAACTAAAGGTCCTTGATCAACTTTATAGATAACAGTAGCTTCCTGCAACTATTTAGCATTGCCACTTTTGAGGAAATGGAGGTGGCTAAAGAAGGTGAAAGAGGGTGGAGAGAGAGAAGGCATGGAAATAGGGTAAAAATAATAGACAGGATCAAAAAAAAGTTGAAAACAAAACATAGTTTAATTTTAAATAGGTTGAAAGTTCTATTAAAAATCCGTTTTAAATGTATTTTCATCTTGTTCCTCCTGTAACCATAAGCAGATGGTAATGGACAACCATCGTGGATTTAAATTTGTTTGTTGGGCTTTGTCCTTTTTTACCTTCCCTTGATGAAGAGGCCTGGTTGCTGTGAGAGGCAGAAGCTCAAGCATAAAACAAACATCACTGCTTAAGGCCATTTCTTTTTAGTGTAGTAATTCTGTATTTATTGACTTTCTTTGTAAATCTTTGTATCAATGTAAAGCAAAACCTGATTAGTCTGTGCCATAAAAATGCCTATGCAAGCTATAAAGTTGGAAATAGAGGACAACACTGAATTTGGCTACTGTTCCTGAGAAAATACAGAAACATTCCAGGAGTTATTAAAGGCAAAACTTAGCTGGTGTGCATGACAGAGGGGCATCTGTGAGTTACCCAGATGTACACATCTTCTGAACCAAAAAGTGAGCATCCTGTATTTAGCTAAGAAATCAAAAGCATATGGTTGGCTACACTGTAAAAAGTCCTGCTCTACCTTTCAAAAGTAGCATTTGACTATTCCTCAACCATCAAATTTTACAAACTTTATATTCCCTTTTTTGGAAACAAGACTGATAAATTGTGTTCTTGTATGCTTTATAAATGATTTGGTTTTGTTCATAGGGTTATACACAAATACTTTTCTTTAAAGTTGTGATAGATTTCTCCTTTCTCCAGCCTTCCAGTAAAAATTTAATATATTTTTGAAAAAGTATGTTAAAAAAGTATGTTCTTTCAGTTTTCAACTAGAAACAAAATATTCAGGTTGTAGGATAAATTGTTGAAAATTCTCGGGGAGACAGCTGATGAACAAAATGTTTAATATTTAGAGGAATGTGCCAAATAACCTTTTTTACCACCTCTTATTCAGAAATGATGGGCAATATAACAGCTCAACTGTGTGATTATGTGCCCAGGTGACTCTATCTCCATTTTTCTTCTGTGCTGCATAGCAGTTAATAAGTTTTACTTTCTTTTATTAGAGTATTTCAAACAATTGTATAACAATATGGGGAGGTTTGTACTTCATCTGTTGCTTAAGAAACAAGCAATTGCTAACAGTGGTTTTTTTATGTGGTGTACTGTATTTGTTAATGTGGAAAATGATGTAATGCTTAGGTTCAGTAACCTAGCAATGAATGGCAAAATGATTTCAGCACTTGAGTCTCTTTCCTGTATGTGGATATTAAAGACTGATGGCAGTGAAAAAGGAATGAAGAGTAGGACACAAAGCAATGTTAGGTACCACGAAGGTCCTCCTTACTGATGTCCAAGCCAGTCTGGATACTGGAAGCATTAAATGGAAAAAGCAGCCCTGCAGGCAGCTAAAAGTTAATATTGTGGCTAAGAAACCAAGGCTCACATCCTGTTGTTTTTGCACATTAAGCACAGGTTTATTAAGCATATTTGCACATATTAAGCACAGGTCTGATCTACTTTCAAGACTTTCAAAACCTTTGGTTTGGTTAGCAAAACAAACATGATTTTCTGCTTTGGTCAGTAAAAACACATCAGTTCTGACACACAACAATCCTTCTGTACTCATGAGAAAAAAGGCAGGCTTTGTCCCTCAAAAATGATTTAATTTTGTACCAGATGAACTTTGTGATTACCTTCCATGGATGCCAATTCCTTCATTAATTAACATGATCACTGGCTTGTTTTCTAGCAGGGATCTGTTTACATTTGCCCTGTTGAGGTACCAACTGGTGATGAGTCCTTTTTCCTACCATTTGCCACTTCAGTGGATCTGCGACCACAGCAAGCTTTTGACAGGGGAGAGTGTTTACAGGCTACAGAAGAGTCCATAAGCTTTCCCATTAATTTCTGTTTATTTCTTTCCTGACATTTAAATATGAAGGTCACTCCTGTCAAAGTGTCAAAAGAAATCATATAGGTGTTCTAGGGTTGTATCCAGATCACCACCAAAGCATACATTAGAAATATATGGCACCAGGTAGGAATAAGACACAAGAAAACTGATCTGCCCTATGAGCTTGACCATCTCTAGATATGATTTGCTGAGTTTGCACATCAGATTGAGAACATTTCATTCAACCAACAACCAAAGTTACCAGTCAACTAAGTTGGTCCTGCAATTCAAATAAAAAGTGTCCGCTGATACACATAAGAGTTCAAATTCTTCTAACTGAACATGGCGGGGAGGAAGGTTTATGAGTTTGTTGCACTTTGTGAAAAGCATTTTGGAAATGGCATACAACAATTTTAAATTAATATTATTTAAGATGAAATGTGAACTCAGCTCAAGAAATGTTATTGTGGTCCCTTGCGCCTCTGCATTAAGCCATAGTCTTTGATTATGTTATTATATCTTATTTTTCTTCATAGAATCACTACCTAATTCTGTAAGTAAGTTAAATGCACAAGGAAACAGATTAAGGGAGGGAGAGAAGGAGGGAGGGAGGGATAACTATTGAACAAGGTATTTTTGCAATTCTGGAATGTCTTAATTCAATACCTACATTAAATTCTTCTAAGTCTTTTCAAAATTAGATAAACAGCAATATTCTTTGTTTTGTCTGAAAGACTTGCAATGATGTTGCAGCTGTATGAGAAATTTGGCAACGAAGTGTGAGGGAAGACCTTTGTGGATCCACATGTTTCACACAGCGTTATGAACAGTCACTGCTGAACTAATTAATGTGGGCACAAAGTTCTGCTGAAAATAAGGGAGAAAGTCACAGCCAGTGTAGAAAAGAACAGAATTTGCTTTCTCCTGATGAGGATGAGCATCACATTATTATGAAACCAGTTGAGATAAAGGGGAGAGTTGCTTAACTTCACTCAAGCATGGTGAAGAAGCTTTAATTATAATGGAAAATTTCTCAGGAGTCTTTCCTTTTGTTGGTCTACAGATAGAGTGTTGATTTTTCTCCTTAATCTCTGCTTTAAACATGACATTTAAGAAGTTCAAGGTTTCTTTTGAATGAGATTTCGGTGTAAAGAGGTTGACCCATCTTAAGATAACATACCAATACGGCGTACATAGTTATCAATACTGGGAGTTGTGGAAAGAACAATTCCTATGAGAGGCATTCAGAACAACAGAAGCTCCCTACAGAAGCAGAACTTTCTCAAATCCTGAGGTCTGGAATGTAACATGATTTTTAACAGAAGGAAAAGACTTTGGGGGGGGGGTGTTGTTTTCCGGTATTAGGTTTAGTTTTTTCCAGACGAGGGGTTAATTTTTTTGCATAATTACTCCATTTGACATATTTCTTCTCATGGGAGATCCTACTTGCCACCTTTTCCACTTCCAAAAATCCTTCCAGCATGTTTGATCATATTTAAATGACAGTGCTACAGAAGGCTGACCAGCATCTATTCACAACATTTACTCAACATCTGAGAAGTATTTAATACATTACTCTTGAGTTATTCTAAAACAGGTAAAAAATGTTACTTTGTCAAAACCAAGGCAATCCCAGAAAAGCCAGAGTTAGGGCATGTACCTCAGACACTATGGTTTATGGAAGAAAGGCTCCCTCCAGCACATTATTCTCTGTCTGTTTTTGGGAAGGTGGTCCTTTATATGTGTTTTCCACATTTCTTTACACAGAAGACTTCATTTCACAGAAAGTTTGCTTTCATTTCCTATCATGGAAAGTTTGCTTTCATTTCCTATCATGGAAATTAGATAACTTCTATCCCAAATTCTGAGTGAGCTGATACATGAAATTATAGACCTGTACTTCTGTTGTATGATTGGAAAATACCAAACCTACTAATATAAGAAGGAAAAGACATGGAAGTTCTCAGTAATGTAACCTCATTAAGGGCATAACTGATTCAGAAATTAAAAATTAAACACAATTTATTTTTTTTAAATTAACAATATTTAATTTAATTTAAAAAATAACTTTTTAAAATTAACTTAATTTTTTAAATTAACTTTAAATTAACTACTTTACTTGTAAGAAGTAAGTTATAATGCAATATATGTTCACCTAAGTTAAAACATGCCAATTCAGCCTGATATATTTAGTAACAATCTTTTTTTGAGGGGTAGATGAAGTTCAGAAAGAGTGCATAAACTGGATTTTATTAAGCTATTTAGCTATGGGCTTATTTGAGAAATTATTTAATTGAAGAGCAGTGGAATTTGCACAAGGGTTGTAAAGTGGGTAATAAACTGATGGATGGGAAGGCAGGTCTTCTCAGAAGTTAAGGCCTTAGAAATAAAGGAGAGAGGTATCTCATGGAATTCCTCAGGTGTCACAGATGGAACCAATTTAATTTTTCATTTTCATGGGTTGGGACAAGGAAGGTGTTGCTGGTGATGGAAAAGCTAACAGATCAAATCAATGGAAAGGACTGGCTTGTTGGATGGGAAGAAATGAGTTACATTTGGGTCCAGGCTGAAGCACTGCAAATACCAACACACAATATCACAAAAGGCAAGTCATGTAGTTCAAGACTTAAGACAGGAACTTCTTCTAGAAGGTGTGAGTTTATCAGCTGGAAATGACCAAGAAAGGGAAAGACTGCTGCACTGGCTAATTGGATGATAAATATCACTAAAACTATAAGATACTTTTGATAAGATAACATTTTTCATGGAATAGAATTTGTGTTTCAGGTAAACTTTAATAGCAGTGTAAAATTTACCTGGGGAGCCAGGACTTAGCATGAAATATCATGCTCTTGAGAGACAGGCTATGTACAGTCCGAGAAATACTGGTTTGATGTGTCCTATTATGACAAGGATCCAGTGTGATCCTTGATAGGACTTGGTGTTGTTTTGCTTTTGCTTTTTTTTTTTTTTTTTTTTAATTTTGATTTTGCAAAGCTTCCTGACTTAGAATTTCACAGTCAGGCAATCATTTCAGCAGAAGAAACCACGAGGTACAAGACATTTCTAAAAAAACATCTCTAGGGCTACATGCAAATTCCTCTGAAGTAAATGGAAAGATTCACATTAATTTCAGTGCGTTTTAGTTACAAAATATAAAAAGTAAAGGTAATTTTAATACATATTTCCTGCCTATGATTAGGTGGTTTTGGTGGAGATTTAAGCAGGGAGGGGTAAAGATAGTATTTAGGTAGCTGTAATGTAGGCATCCTGATAACCTATCCATGCAGCAAGTTACCGAGCCAGATACCACCATTCAGTGCTAGTCCAAAAGATTATTCAGTCCCTGGGTAAAATTCATTAACCTTTAAGTACCACTTAACTAAATCCTTCTTTACAAGTGTCTACCTCACTGTGACAGCTTTAGGCTGTTTACAGTCCTAAGAGAGAGAGAAATAGAGCTAAAATCCTAGTATGCCTCTCTCCACCGATAAAATGTATGCTGTATATTTATTGACTTGCAAATTTTGACAAGAAAATAAAAATGAAAATGGAGGTCATCACAAAGTTGTGTTGTATTTTTGTTATAATTTACTACTCTGCTATAGTGTTTTTGCAAACAGAACAGTGATTGCCATAGCTATCAATTAATATACCTCTACTTTATAGCGAAAATGCTAATTTTATTTCTTACAGTTGATTTTACATAAGAATATGGATAGGTCAAGAAACCCAGTTTGGAAAAATTATATTTGAGAATTCTAAAAATTTTTAGATAAAAGAAGATTTTGTTGGGGACAGGAAGTGTGATTCACTTGTGGAAAGGAAAACCTGGTTTAGAACAAATGCTCCTTTGACTGACTGGAAGAAATAATGAAGATTCAGAAAAGAAAGTGGCTGAAACTGAAAAGCTGAAGACAAAAGGAGGCCAGTCAAAACAAACTACAAAACAGAGCAGACACAAAGATTAAGGCAATATCCACTGAATTCCTAGGATCTCCTTCTCAAGAGGACTGCAGTAGTCCCAGCCTGGAATGGCAAAATATACTGAAGAATTGGAGCCCTAAATTATTTCTAGATGATTTCCCAGGAAACAAGGGAAATCAGGAAAGCTGTGTTTCCTTGTAACTTGATAAAGGATTGCTACAGTATTGGAACACTGCACTAGAAGGACACTTCCTTGTCATTGAGACAACCTGAGAAAAGTATGGTACTTTTAGGAAGGAAGAGAAGCAACATGCAAATTGTTTGTAGGAGATTACCTGTACATTTGTAATTTGCCAAGTAAATCTCAAACAGATTAAAATAAATAAAAATTTTATTAAAAAAGATGAACAAATACACAAATTAGCGTAAGCCAAGCTGCTACATAAGTTCTGGAAGCTAATTAAAGAAAGGACTTTTTTTTTTCTCTACAGCAGAAAGCAAGGTCATAAGCAGAGACGTGATGAATATGTCCAAATCATCAAAGCACTGGATATTCAAAGCAGGTAATCAAACTAATCAAATTGAACTATGGGTGAGAAAATTACTTTGTCATCTTAAATTATGAAAATTTACAGAGGAGTCAGATTTTTCCTGTTTGAGAGACTTAACAAATGTTTCAAAATGTATAGTGTTTTTTCTTTCTAATGAAGGACAAACAGATCTGTAGGATGTGAGTAGGGGCAGTGTCTGAGGGGCAGAGTCTACTTTGATCTCAGATTCTTGCAAGAATAAATTGTCTGAACATACAGTCATTGTTTTTTGGCTCTACTTCAGAAAGTATAGTAATACTTATTAAAAATGTGATTTATCATGTTCTCCTCCAGTTTCTTATTACTACAATTTATTTTGTTTCATTCCTTCTGGTAATAACACATAATCTTTCCAAAGACTTTGTGCAAAGGTGGGACAGTTAAAACTTACACGCTGTCAGCTTCTGAACACCACCACTTTTAACTCCAAAGAATCTACAGAATAATAAGAAGAGGGTAACTGGGCTTTATTTTTAGGAAACTAATAAATATGCAGTTCCCACATCAACAACAACAGCTTATGCACATAAGCAAAATCAGAATTGAAGGAGACCTTCATTAAAACAGATATTGCTTCACCTTTGTGGGAAAGGCTGACAATTCAGACATTTTGAGAACAAGTAAATGGAAAAAACTTTAACTACCAAAGCTCTTCTTGGTCTGGGTAAGACCAAATGCTTGCTTATTTATTGCATGTCTTTGTCAATTGACACAGCAAAACCAAGCAAATTGTATATGGACAGTTTTCCCCTGGCCATTACTGCCTCCTCCAGGGTAAGCACACTGCAACTGGAAAACATGACAGAAGATCTTGCTAACACTGGGACAAAGAAAATAGAGGAGGAAGCACGGATGAGTTCCACAATCTGCTGATTTTCTCCCACCATGTACTATGGTAATTTAAAAAACAGGAATAAACAGACCCATCTCAGAGATTTTCCTAATGGGTATGAGGAACTGGTCGTCTCATCCCACAGAGACACAGGGCTATTTGGGAACAGCAGACCTGCTGAGCAGACAACTTTATGCTTTACCGAGGAGAAAGGGAGCAGTGTGGAGCAGTCGTGTCAGGCAAGCACAATTAACTCTTCAACCAGTTCTTGGACCTTGCTCCTGATTCTGGTAGGAAAAAAATTTAAAAAGCCATTTGTTAGCAGCACTGCATTTTGTGTGGGTCACAGAAATTGAACATTTACTTTAAAGGATTTTTACATGTTACAACAAATCGATTATACCTTGGGTGCTGTGGCAATTGCCATCTGATTTGCCATGCTGGATCTTAAACTGTGTTTTGGCAGGATGTAACAAGACAGAGTCTGTGACATTTAATGAGATGGCTTTTGGCTTCCGCACGAGGTCAGAAAAGAAGCGAAAGGCACACCAGTTCCAAGTTGTGAGCTCCTGTCTAAGCTACTGTCTCAAGGACATTAAGTAAACAAAGTGTTCCTATGGCATCAGGATGTCCAGTTTTAAAAAAACACTTCCTCACAAAACAAGAATCCCAACCCCTACCCAGTGTCCTCCATCCTATCGTCACTGGGAATCCAAGAAAACCTGCAAGACTGTGCAACACTGGGTTCCCAGGCTTGTGTACAGCCCAGCCTTATGTTAGAGACCGCTTAATGGAATCTAATGCTTAGATTTTCCACAGACCCTAAAAACGCTGAGATTTAAGCAGCACAACATCAGCTCTTCAGTAGCCTGCCTTGCATGTACACCGTTTGTCATGCAACAGAGTGACTACTCGTGCACATGCAGAGCACACACCTATGTCCAGATGGATGTGAACTCCAAGAGTAAATCTCCCATGCACAAATGCCCCCTGAGCTGCTCCACTGCAAGTGTGTCAGGTTGCCTCAGGCCATCACTAGCAGCAGTTCTGCTGGCAAAGGAGGAAAAAGCAACAAACATTTGGGCACATTCCCCTCTGTCAGTGGCTCCTGAAGGTGGTAGAATGTCAACAAAATCCAAGCTCCATGTTAATAGGAAGGAGGAAAGGAATAACAAAGGAATAAGTTAGCCTTATTACAAAAACTCAATGATCACCTTATCTATAGAGGCAATGGTCATCACTTGGTAAAGCTGGAAAGAAAAGATGCCGGGAGACACTGTCAGAGAGGGAAAAATCATCCACAAAGTAGATTTTTCATTATAGCACAGCAATAGAGTGGAAAATGTTGACGGTTAGTTTGCAGTTACCTATGCCTGACGTCCCCCTCCCCCCAAAAAAGTGAGTCTTGATGCAACTACCTTACAGTACAAAGAGGTTGTAGAGGTAGGACTCAGAGTCCTGCTTTTCAGTGACTAGGAAGAGCACGTCACCCAGGACCATGAGGTACAGCAGGAGTACACTGTAAAGTGGTACTCCCTTTTCGTATGAGTCAGAATTTGCTTTACCTAAATTATTGTAGCTCTTAGTGAGCCAAAGCTCAGCCAGGTGGAGGGAGCTGATAGATGCATATGTTTTACCTAAATGACTATAGATCTTAGCAAGCGAAGACCCTGCCAGGTGAAAGGAACAGATAGAGGCAATACAAATAATACGTTCCTATAAGTTTTTTATTTTTACTCTATAAAATAGCTTTTCTAAAATGTGCAAGATAAACAAAAATCCTGGGTAATTTGCTGTAGTAGATGGGTTTATTTTATGTTTAGGACAAGCAGAATAATTCATTCATGACTTTACTTTTTGTGGATCAGCCAGCTGTTCTGTGCTTGAGCCAATAAAAATGTTGCTCACATGTCCAAGAAAAGCAGCAAATGCAATATGAAGAACTATTCAGTACAAGTACCTACTAAAAGTATGTTGCTTAGTCTCTTGGAAATTGTATTCAACAGTGATTTGAACGTCAAGTTAATAAAGATATACAAATTTGTATCTGCATTTTAACTGACAACCTCAGCATTTTTCCACATTTAAACCACAATGGATCATGTTTGTATGTTTTCTGGTAGATGTAAATGTAGCCATGAGGAAAATTTCTGGGACAGAGGTTACAAAAAACCCCTTAGTGATTAGTTTATGAATCAAAGATACATATTTCACATTTTATAATAACAAAGTATACCACAGCATTTGGAAATCATCTGTCTACAAAAAACTTAATGACAAAATAAGTTGAATTCCTTTTACTATTAACTTTTCTTCCAGCTGTACCAACAGCAGATAGCCATCAACAAAAGATCCACACTAGCTGCTAAGTCAGTGTGGCTTTAGAAAACAATTCCATAAACCTGTGATTGCTTTCCAACCACCTCATTTTACAAGAGGTTGATGAAAAAGATATTACACTAACTCATGACTAGTCCTGGTTCCAACATGTGCTGTTACAAAATTAACACATCGAAAAGATTCTGGAGGGGAGTTCAGCATCCTGAGAAGCCCTAGAACAATTACCTGTTAAAGGAACAGACTAGCACATTAAGGGTATATTTGAGATCTATCCTCGTTTTTACTAATATTAATGGCAATCTAGGTTTTCCTACTGTCATCTCCTATTGTTTCTTTAAGATATTGCATATAAGTGCTTCAGCTGCCATTGTGGATGTCACCTTTTCCCCTCTGCCAGGCGTTCAGTTTGTACTTGGCTATCTGTATTTCTAGTCACAGGGGAGCGCCTCAATGAACTCCTCCAGTTTTGTGTCTGCATATGTTTGTTGGGTTTTTATTCCCTTGCCGCCCTTCACCAAAGATGGTTACAGATGGTAAAATGCCAGACTGTTGGGACTGAGCCTGGGATCTTGTTTCTTCTCACAGGATCCCTCACTGATAATTATCTTCTTTCCTTCACATGCACACCTGCATCTCCAAGTCCCCCCTGCAATTCCCCAGACCATGAGGCATGTAGTTAGCACCTCCATTTCTTGCAATGAAAGGGATGAGCTCATTTCAGAATCAACCTGGACATTTTCGTGGGTGGAAATCATGAGCTATGTAGCTCTTCAAAACATTAACATATAAATCCACTAACAGTTTAACACCTGTATATGGTATCAGTGGTGTGAAAGGCATCAGCAAGCCAAAAAAAGACCCAAAATATATCCAAAAGCTGTTAGAAACAGATACATTTATATGCAAACACCAAAAACTCCAGTTGGGATCTTCACAAGTCCCTTAAAATATGAAGTATCCTTTCAACCTCTTTAAAAAGGTTGCATTTTTGCAGCTGATGGTTTCAGAAGTTTTGAAATATGGTTTCAGCTGTTGGTTTGAGCATCATCTTACTCCCTGTTTCCTGGATTAAAATATCTGAAATATGTGAATGATGTTACAGGAACACTGAACATCTTAGCTTTCTGCCATGAGAAACTGCACTCTTCTGCTGAGTAAGCATGCACCTTAGATTATATCTCCACTGTGCAACTGTTTGAAAAATTGAGTTTTTCTCTTGTGGATTTGAAATATACGTTCTGTTCCATCAGAATGGTGAGTCGAGTTTTTTCCCTCTCCTGTTTTCAAAATGTATCTGATATAATAGATCAAAGCTGAAACAAAATATTTCAGCAAGGTAGAACTGAAATGTCTCTTGGTGATAATTTGTAGAAAATGTTGACAAAATTGATATTTTCCTGAGAATTGTTTTTATGTTATCATATCAGTATTTTGTATGGAAAAATTGTACATCTCAATGACAGTCCATTCATCAAACTTATTCTGATAGCTATTTTAATTTATTGAAACAGCCCATAAAGAAAGTGTATGCTACAAGGTGTATTATATAATGATTCAGTGTACCGGATATTATCTCCTGTCAGCAGTGTAGGACTTTGGAGTTTCTACATGGGTGTGTTCTTTATCTGCATATCTTTCATTTCTGCTTTTGTATCCATAAGTACAAAATGAGTAAAGAGATACTATGAACTTTGTCCTACTGGTAATTACTCACATCTAATTAGTATGGAAGCTTTTGAGAAATATAACACAGGTAAAGTATTCATGCTTGTGAATCCCACAAGAAAATGTGGAGTTTTCTGTCATATCTATATTATGCTCCTCACAAATTTTCAGAGTGAACTCCCCCTGCTTTAAGTAGTGACAGAGCAAAGGAATTCATTGTGCTTTGTAAATCGGAGACAGCTTTTTACTGACTGTCCTTTCACATCAGGGTGACGCAGTGAATCGTCTTAGACTTACTAGTGACACACATTTCTGCAAGCAAGAAAAGAATCAGATGGAATATGGAATGGCTGCATCAGAGGACAATGGAAGAGCTACGGATGTCATCTACCTGGAATTCTGTAAGGCCTTTTATACAGTCTCCCACAACATTCTTGCTGTTAAATTGGAGGTTCAGCGGGTTGACAGACTGTTAGATGGATAAGGAATTGGCTGGACGGCCACGTCCAAAGGGTTATGGTCAGTGACTCAATGTCCAAGTGAAAACCAGTAATGAGTGGTGTCCCTCAAGGGTCCATACGGGGAACAGTACTATTTAATATCTTCATTAAAGACACGGATTGAGTGCACCCTCAGCAAGTCTGCAGACAATACAGCTGTCTGATGCAATTGATTCACCTGCGGGAAGGGATGCCATCCAGGGGGACCCTCACAGGCTTGAGGAATGGGCCCATGTGAAATTCAACAAGGCCAAGTGCAAGGTCCTGCACCTGGGTTGGGGCAATCCTTGATATTAACACAGACGGGGATGAATGTATTGAGAGCAGCCCTGCCAAGAAGGGAATATTAGTACATGAAAAATTGGACATGAGCTGGCAATATGTGCCTGCAGCCCAGAAAGCCAATTGTATCCTGGGCTGTATAAAAAGAAGTGTGGTCCTGGGAGGTGATTCTTGCCCTCTGCTCTGCTCCGGTGAAATCCCACCTGGAGTCCTGCGTCCAGGTCTGGAGCCCTCAGCACAGGAAAGACATGGACCTATTGGAGCAGGTCCAGAGGAGGGCCACAAAAAAGATCAGAGGGCTGGAACACCTCTGCTGTGAGGACAGGCTGAGAGAGTTGGGGTTGTTCAGCCTGGAGAAGAGAAGGCTCCAGGGAGACCTTCTTGCAGTCTCTCAGTACTTAAAGGGGGCTTCTAAGAAAGACAGTGACAGACTTTTTAGCATGACAGTTCAATTCAGGAATGACATCCTATCCAAAGTGTTCACTTGAGCTTTCCTGTGTTTTTCCGTGTTGTCCCAACCTGCTTCCTGCAGTCTTCCTGTGATGGTAGCTCATGACAACTTTGACATCCATTTGCCATTATTTCAGAACACACACAAACATAGTCAGCCTGTTTTTACTACTCCATTTTACCATACTGTGTCTTCAGTCCCACCTCAAGACTACTACCTATGTTCCTTAATTAAAAATAATAATTAGGAATACATTCTGAACTTGAAGTGTTTGGAAAGAAATTTTGATATTAAAAAATGTAAATAAAGACTGTTATAAAGACTGGTAGATACGCAAATCTGGATGTAGGTGGAAGTAAATGCACCAAACTAACAGAATTTGAATGCATTTAGGTATATGTGGCAAGAAGATGAGAGAAATAAATTAAAGGTTACTAAAATATATATGCTTTGGTGGCACCCTGAAAAAAGCTGTGCATTATTTTGTGTGCAATAAGCATGGATATAGCATACAGATGCTTTAACCAGATGTGGCGGACCAATATGCAGTTTCTGTCTTAAACATTTCACAAACTCACAAATTTTCTTGGTACAAAAGCTTGAACATACCTCAATATGGGCTGGACCCCAGAAAAGACCGAAATAAGGTGCCATTGCCTGATTGAATACTGGGAGGGGACACCAAGAGATGCCATTGCCTGATTGAATCAGCCTGCACAATGACCGGGAGGAGACACCAAGGCCTGCAGAGGTGCCATTGCCTGATTGAACCAGCCTGTTGCATATGCATGTAGACGGAGATTGGGGGACTCGGACTGTATAAAAAGGACACCATTAGAAGCAAAAAGGGGGACCCCCACCACCAAGGAGCATCAAGAGCACCAATGGGATGCCGCTGGATCCATGGGTGGTGATATCTTCTTTGCTGTCTTTCTCTCTCTCTCTCTCTCTCTTTTCTCTCTCCCTCTATCTTTTTCTCTCTTCTCTTTGTCGAAATGTAAAAGATGCACTGGAGGGGACTTGTTTGTTTAGTTGAATTATTTAGTTAAAGTAGTTGCCATTGAGTCATTTATGTAACCTCGTGCCTTGCATTTTGTATTATTAAATTGTTAAATTGGTTGGCTGGTGTCGTTTCACCTTAATTCAGTCCAGGGGGATCACAAACTTGGTTGTTGGTCCCACGGGGAAGGAGGTCATCCTAAACGACTCCTTTTCAGGCCGCGACACCAGAGAATAGAGCTCTGGGGAGAAAAAATTAATCCAAAAGAAAATAGGCAATAAATAGGATTGGATGTTGTAGATACAAAGATCCTTCATCACATTTAAAAAGTAAACAATTTTAGTGACTTACCTTGACAATTCTTGTAATTCTTTCATTTGTGCTTACACAAGAACACAACATATAGCTAATATTTAGTTTTAGCTAACCATACTACTTCTGAAAGTAACTGGACTCTTCTAAGATATTTCTACTGCATTAATTTTTCCCTTCTTCATCTCCCTTTCTGTCTCTACTTTTTCTATTTTATTTCAATCTACTGGAAGAAATTGATGCAATGCTGACTTGGCTTCTGAAAAAGGAGATCCCATGGATTTCATGTCTAGATGACACTTACTGAAGAATATCAGGTAAAAAAGCTGTTGCAGAAAATGAAACACTGGATATTGATTATGACATTCATGAAAAATGTTGATATATCATATGCAAAAAAGGAGTATAAATTAACATCTGCCTGTCAAGAAGATGACAGATATCTGTTATAAAATACCTTCGTGGTCTTTTCTTTCAGGCTCAGCAACCTGCTCAAATGTCATTCAATTAAAAAGAAAAAAAAGTTAACTGACAAAGGACAGGCTTTGTCACATACCCAATCATAAGCTATAAAATTTGTCAGCAAGGAGTGTTCAGCCACAAAGATAAAGGGAGACAGATGATTAAAGAAGTCATTTGGCTTGCTTGCATGAAGTGTTATACAACGCATCAGATTTGGGGTCAAGAAGAAATTTTCTTCCAAATGAGACTGGTGTAGACGGTAAGAATCTTTGCTTTCCTCTGGAGAACAGGGTTGAGCATCGTCAACCTGAAGATGCCAGCCCAGCCTCAACACCATGGAGTTTCAGGTGGCAGTGTGGTCATGGGTCGTAGATGCTGTGACAACTGCTGGCTAAATGCTATTGTTGTGACTGTTTACTTAGTCGTCACCAGTATGCTATGGATAACTCCTCAGTTCAGGCAAAGTAGGTACAAGCAAAGAGCAACAGGACACAGAGAGGTAGCATTTTAGCAAACTTAGGAAAACCAGATCAGCTGTTCTGTTGTTACCAAGGATCAGAGGTAGAAAAAGTACCATTAATGTCCTCATTCCCTAGCAGTGTCTAATGGAACAAGCTCACCTCCTTTCCAGCTCTGAACAATTAGACAAACTTAATGATCTTGTTGAAGATGTCCCTGCTCATTGTGGGGGGTTTGGACTAGATGACCTTTAAAGGTCCCTTCCAACCCAAAATATTCTATGATTCTGTGATTTTATGCAGGCTGGGGAGAAGTGAACAGGATTGTCAAATTGTATCTGAAGCAATCACAGGGAAACAGGAAGGTCTGCAGAACAATTTTATCTCACAGTCCAAGTTCACTGAGGGACACAAATGTTTGCCACCAGCCTAGGAGAAATTCACAAGCAGAAACTTCAATTCTAATGTGATAAAAAAGGTGAGAAGATGACATTAAGACCAGTGCCATTGTCTGAGTCCTAATAGAAAGCATTTGTTGAGTAAAACTCCCAGACAGTGGTAGGAAGTGGTTTACACCCTGCGCACCAGAGGAAAGCATCCCCCAGTGCTTTTTAGTTAAAATTGAGGGCTGCTTAACATTCTCGCTGTTTTCCCTTGACTGAAGTACACTTACAGCTAAATTAGGAACACATGGATTATTTTCTCTGGTAAGTATTGAATGGATAATGCCAAGGATAGTTTTCCATTTTAATTCTTGTCAAATGTGTAAAGGGATGCTCAGATTCCCAGGCTGTGTGGGCTCACGAGAATCCACTGAAAGATAGCGTCACTCAAAGTTGGTACGTTGAGCACCTCTAGGCTTCATCTCCTGACACTGCAATTCACAAAGTTCCCTCTAGAACCCATCTAAGGAAAAAAAACTACAGAACTCACACTGTCAGATGCAGAGGGGCTTGTTGTTGTTTCTGGACATATGTTTGATTATTGCTTTGGCTGTGAAACTTATAAACCACAATTACAACTCAGGAGAGGTGTCTCTTCTAATCAAATCATCTCTCAGCCTGGGCCCTCTCCAGTCACAGACACTTTTTTTCTTTTGTGGGATGACTAAGCTGTTCTTCCAAGTTTTCTAGCTTACCTTTAAATTGAAAACACAGCACAAAGAGATCTAGCTGAAAGAAAGCTTCCACACTTCACAAAGTCCTAAAATATATTCTCAGAGTTAGTCAGCATACAAATGCTAAAGAAAAGTTTGGGAAGAATGTTTGATTCTGATTGAATCATTGTGTTTAAACTCTCCCTTAATGAAAAAAAAGAGCATGAGAGTGCCCACTTTAGGATTTTCATTGAAAAAGCTTCTGTCAAACAAATTGGCCCTTAAGATTAAGCAGTATGTTATGAAATACAATACCCTGTGATTGGTACTCATTAGTGAAGAACATCTTCACATTCGTGAAGACCACTGCAATTACAGAAACTTGGTGGGATGAATCCCACAACTGGAGTGTGGCTATCGATGGCTACAGGCTGTTCAGAAGGCACAGGTGAGGAAGAAAGGGTGGAGGCATTGCCCTCTATGTCAAGAAATGGATAGAGGGTGAAGAGCTGTCTCTGAAGAATAGCCATGGGCAGGTTGAGAGCTTATGGATAAGAATCAGGGACCAAGGTAACAAAGGGAACCTTGTGGCTGGTGTCTACTACAGGTCACCTGACCAAGGGGAGTCTATTGACGAAGCCTTCTCACCCCAGCTACAGGAGGCATCACACTCACAGGCTCTCGTTCTGCTGGGGGACTTCAACCACCCTGAGAACTGCTGGAAAAGTAGCGTGGTGAGCTGTAGGCAATCCAGGAGACTCCTGGAGTGCACAGAGGATAACTTCTTGTGCCAGGTAATAGACAGCCCTACCAGAGGGGATGCAATACTGGACCTGTTGGTCACAAAAGCAAGCGAGCCAATTGGTGGCATCAAGATTGGAGGCAGCCTGGGCTGCAGTTATCATGCTCTGGTGGAGTTCACAGTCCTGAAGGATGTGAGGCAGGTGAAGAGTAAAGTCAGGATTCTGAATATTAGGAAAGGAAAATTCCAGCTCTGCAAGGATTTAGTCAATAGGACACCTTGGGAAACTGCCCTCAGGGATAAGGGAGCAGAACAGAGCTGGCAGATCACAGAATCACAGAATCATTAAGGTTCGAAAAGACCTTTAAGATCATCAAG